>NW_027551770.1:900472-1200630 GCF_045843805.1 Urocitellus parryii
AAAATCCATGAGACTATGTAGATTCTGTGGTTTTGGAGGCATTCAAAAGTAGGACTAAACACTTCAAAGTTATGAAGAAATATATAGGTATATGTCTATATATTCATAAATAAATAAATAATCATAAATAAATACTCAATATATCCTAAAATATTAAATGTAATATTGATAAATCTGAAAAAGTAAGCTTATCAATGAAATATAATGCTCTATTATAAATTGAGAAGAAAATACAAAAACAAATGTAAAAATAAAAATGAACAATGATCAAAAGTGCTAATCCAAATTGACAATAAACGTAGAGGAAGATTAATTTGCCAATAGTTAAATAACCGTGAACAAGAAAGAGACAATCCTTCAGTCCATTAAGCTGGAAAAGTCTACATGGTGCTTAACACATGTGCCTGGCTGGGACATGATAGACAGGCATTGCCACACTCTGCAGGTAAATTATATTCTTCCTGGGAAAAGCAATGGGACATTTATTCAATGTAAACTATGAAAACCCTATTGGCTAAGAAATTCTACTCTGGAAACTTTATCTCATCAAAATAAAAGCCTCAATATCAGGAAACACATGTAAAAATGTTTGCAGTGGGAAAAAGTAGAGATAAGGTAAATACCCTCTGTAAGAAAAAGAAGAAAACAATGGTGTGCTACCATAATTGAATGTTACATAGTCATTATAAAATAAAACTATATCAGGAAACTCAAAACAATTCCCACAAGGTGTTACTGAGTCCGAAGATATAGAAAAACATATTTGTAAATACTGCCAAATTCAGACAGGTGTGTGTGAATGTGAGCCTGTGACAGATCTACATGGGATCTGATTATGCTGAATGCAACAAGGTAGACAAATTAGCCCAGTAACATGACAGTGTTGGGAGGAAATGCAGCTCCACAGGGAGAAAGCAGAAGGAAAGCAAAAGAAGCCAAGAAGAAAGAAAAACTAGGTGAACTCAGAGAAATGGTATGGGAAGATCTGGCCTTTCCCTCCTAAAAGGACACACAGATTCAAAGACACAAATCCCTTGTGAACAATCAAAAACTAGATTTTGTGAGAAGCACAAAACTTCACATTGAAGCTGGTAGCAAAATCTATAAAACCCTCACAACATAAGCCTTTTCCCAGCACAGCACCAGAGGAGCACTAAGAAAGTGCAGCACCAGCTTCTTCCTGGGGAGAAAAGGAAAGGTCTGAACTATATATCCAATGTCCTGACTTTCCTTAGGGCTACCCAAGGGACTGGTTTAATTCTTGCTTTAATCTGAGCCATGACAGGAGGGGTCCCTGGGTGGGAGTCCCTGTGAACAAAAAGAGCAATATGAAGGATATCAAGGAATATTCCTGATAGCCCTTCTCCATGGCTCAGCAAAGAGTGCCTTGCTGAAACCCCCAAATCCCAGGTTCTTCATGGGGAGAGAATGAGATGGACTGTGTGTCCAAAATTCCAAATTCTCTAGGTACTGGCTTCTTCCCAAGGGATTGGTTCCTTCTCACCAATTTTGAAGCAAGTTAGAATCTGGCATGTTATAGGCATCTGGGAGAAACTGAGAACAAAGATGGCTGCTTGGACTAGCAAGTAAGCACCTGCCACAGCCCCTCAATTTCAGTAGAGAAGAAAAGCAAAAACTTTCCAACTTCCAATTTCTGGGAAGGAAAATGACTGAAGTATATGTACAAGTTTCCAACCTTTTCTGGGGTTGCCAGAGAGACTGGCTTCTGTCTTTTTTGTCTTTGAGCAAGGATGGGACCTGGCACATTTTAGATACTTGTGAGCCACTGGAGGAAAGGGTAGCATTTTGGACTATAATGTAAGAACTTATTATAGCCTGTCTTTATTGTTGTAAAGTGGGTAAAGGAATCACAAAATCTCAGCTTTTCTCTGGAAGGAGAGAGCTGGGTCAAGTGTGCAATGTTCCAACATTTTCAGAGGCTCATCTGTCTTAGAACACTGATGGGACCCAGCATATTCTAAATGCAGGAAGGGCCACTGAGAATAAAGGCAAAGGTTGGACTACCACACAGTCACCTGCCAGAGCCCCTCTTCTGGCATAGCAAATCAATGAGAATCCCAGAGCCTGGCTCATCTCTGGGAAGAAGAAAGAAGAAAGAAATATATGCCAAACATTCAGAACTAGCTTTGGTCTCAACATTTTCAGAGCATGGATGAGACCTGGTATAATCTAGAGGTCTGTGTGCCTCTGAGAACTCATGGTGTGCTGCTGCCTCAGAAAACCATTGGTACTGACACAGGTACCAGAAGCTACAGGAGAGAGAGAGAGAGAGAGAGAGAGAGAGAGAGAGAGAGAGAGAAAGGAAAGAAAGAATGAAAAAAGAAAGAGAAAGAAAATAAAGAAAGAAAGCCAAGCAACAATAAAATGAAACAGGAAAATCCTCTAACTGGGAATTTACACAAGTAAATCCAGCAAAAACACACAAACAGAATTTGAAAGCTCCCCGACAATGCTTCCTATTGAGGATCTTGTTCTATACAAATTTTGCTCACAAAGAGTGGAAAAGGTAGTCATTTTTTTCTAATGTGCAGGTACTAACACTAAGAGACAAGGAAAAGGAACAAATAGGAAAACATGCCTCGCCGAAAGGAACAAGATGAAACTTCAAGACCCCAATTTTACTGACATGTAATATACGAATTAGCTGGTAAAGTACTCAAAATGAACTTGGGAGAAAAATGCATGAATAAAATTAAAATTTTAGCAAAGATACATATGAGCTAAGAGAAGTCTTGTCTCTAAAGAAAAAATAACTAAAATGAAAAATTCAACGGAGAAATCAGTCTACATCAAAACATCATACTAGATCAAGCAGAAGAATCACTGAACTTGAAGACAGGTCATTTGATTTATCTTAGCCAGTCAATGGCATAAAAAGAAAACAAAAAGTGAAAAAAAAATGAAGAAAGCTTGGTGACTTATAGGACACTATTGAGAAGACCAATGTATACAATTATGAATGTCCAAGAAAAGACAGAGCCAAAATACTTACTCAAAGAAATAATGGGGAAAAACTTCTGAAATCTGAGGGAAAAAAAAGGAAGATCTAGGAAATTTAGGAAATCCAAAAAATTCCAAATAAGATGAACCCAAAGATTTCCACAGTGAGAGACATTATAATTGAATTGTAAAATATCAGACACAAAGAGAACTGTGAGAGCAGCCAGGAAAAAGTGACAAATCACATTTAAGGGAACTTGTCCAAGATAGTCAATGGATTTTTTCAGAGAAATGTTGCAAGCAAAAAGGCAATGGAATATTTTCAAAATGCAGAAAGGTAAAACTGCCAATCAAGAATATAATACCTGGCCAGAGAAGTCTTGTCCTTTAAATTGAAGAAGACATAAAGATATTCCCAGACAAAGCTGAAGTAGTCTATCATTACAAGACTAGTCTTACAAGAAATGTTAAAGAGAAACAAACCAAAGCTAAATAATCAATGCATATATAAGTATAAAACTTGCTGTTAAATGTAAATGCATAGAAAAATACAGAATAATATAACACCGCAAAAGAACTGTGGAAATTGGTTTTCAATTCTAGTACAAAAGACAAAATTTTTAAAACAATTATATAAAATATGTGCATTTTTATATAATGTAAAATGATGTAAATTGTGACGTTAATAATATAAAGTCCATGGAGAGGATTAATAACATAGTTTTTATATGCAATTGAGGTTGTTGATATAAACTGTAATAACTATACAATATCTTATGTAAGTCTGATTGTAATCACAATGAGGATATATAAAGAAATAAAGCATATCACTATAAATATCAATAAAATATAAAGAAAGAAAGTATAAAAGGAAAACAGGAACAAAAGATGTATAAGATAGGCAGCAAACCTTTAACAAAATGCTAGTAATGTATTTCTGTCATACAATTAACAATAAACATTTGGTATTTCTACTGAATTTCTGACACATAGCTCCCATAACTCTTAAAATCTCCAGAGGTCTAAGTGCCTTCTGTATGCTCAAGAGAAGACTGGAGACTGAGTGCCACCTCTATGTACTTATTAAATGGGAGCTGTTGCCAGAAAAAACAAAGAATCATTAGAGGCATGGAAATTTCCACTGCATTCTTAAAATCCAGGAAGGCAAGAAAGGATGAAGGTTGAACTTAATCCAAGGGCTAATGGCTTACTCTATTTACCTATATCCAAAACATTCATAAAAATCACTAAACAAAAAGAGCATGCAAGCATCCATGTGTTAGGAGTGTGGTATGTTCCAAATCATGATGTCAAAGGCTTTTGTGTTTAGGACTCTTATCCTATATACCTCATGTGGTTGCTTATTAGTAGTTTTTAAAATAAATTGGTGATAGCAAGTAAAGTGTCTTCCAGAGTTTGTGAGCTTTTGTAGCAAATTAGTGAACCCAACCTGGGGGGTGCTGTGATGACTCTGTAGGCAACTCTGACAAAAGTATGCGTAACACAGAGACCTGATGCTTGCAAATGCCATCTTAAGAAAGGACAATCTTATAAGACTATTCCTTACGAGTGTGGAATATGGCATTAATTCAGGGTACTGAGTACCAGAATTGCTCTGAATTGTAGGACATACAACTGGTATTCAAGAGTTGGAGAAATGGTGTTAGAAAAGGCAACATAAATTTGGCATCAGAAGGAAAAATACCACACAAGTTTGGTGGTAAAAATGTTGTAAGCATAAATATTCACCTTCCTCATTAATTATTACTTTACCATGAATAAACTAAATTCCTCAACCAAAAGATACAGAGTGACTGAACAGATTAAAAATCAAGATCCACCTATGTGTTGTCTACAGGAGATTCAGGTTTACATATAAGGACAGATATGGACTGAGTTAAGTAATGCAACAAAATAGCCCATGCAAATTATAACCAAAATACAGCAGGGGTGACTAAACATGTCAGACAAAATGAATTTTGAGTCAAAAACCGTCACAAGACACAAAATTTGAACAATGTCAAAGGATAATAAAAGGATTAATTCACCAGGAAAATATCATAATTATAAAAATAAATGTACTAATATCAGAGACCTTAAATATATAAAACAAACACTGACAGAACTGAAGCAATTCAACAATAGTAGGATACTTCAATACCCAACTTCCAATAAAGGATAGAACATCTGCACAAAAAATCAATAAACAAACAGCATAACTGAACAACAATGTAGACCAAATAGATAAATTCAAATGATTCTACTCAACAACAGAAGAATACATTCTTCTCAAGCACACATGAAATGCTCTCCAGGGTAGATCACATGCTAGATCACAAAACAAGTCATACAATTTAAGAAGATTGACCTCTTATAAAAGTTCTTTTCTGATCACCATGGAACAAAACTGGAATCAATAGGTGAAGGAAGACTGGAAAATTCACAAATATGTAAAAATTAAACAGTATGTCTTTTTCTATTTGTTTGTTTTTTTGGTTTTTAAAATCCAGGGTACCAGGGCTGGGGATGTGGCTCAAGCAGTAGCGCGCTCGCCTGGTGTGCGTGCGGCCCAGGTTCGATCCTCAGCACCACATACAAAGATGTTGTATCCGCCAAGAACTAAAAAATAAATAAAAATTCTCTCTCTCCTCTCTCACTCTCTCTTAAAAAAAAAAAAAAAAAAAAAAAAAAAAAAAATCCAGGGTACCATCTATGTAAGGCAAGCATTTTACCACTAAGCTACTTTTTTTTTTTTTTTTTGAGACAGGGTCTTGCTAACTTTCCCAGGCTGGCCTTGATTTTCTGATCTTCCTGACCCAGCCTTCTGAGGATCTAGACTTAAAGCTTATACTGCCCTACTCCTGGCGGTAAACAACAATCTCTGGAACAATCAGGTGCATCAAAGAAGACATTTAGGGGAATTAGAAAACATCATGGGACAAATGAAAATGAGAACACTCTGTGCCAAAACTTATAGAATGCAGCATAACAATATGTGCCTACTCTGAAATGAAGGAAGATCTGAAACAAACACCTAACTTTATACCTCAAAGATCTAGACAAACAAACAAAGCTCACCCACCATCATCAAAAAAAAAAAAAAAAAGGAAATCATAAAGATGAGAAGAGAAATAAATGAAGTCGGGAAGAGAAAAATCAATGAAATTGAGCTAGATTTTTGAAAAAAAATTGAGAAAATTCATAAAATTTTAGCTACCCAAGAAAAAGAAAGACTGAAATAAATAAAATCAGATATGAAAGGAAAAACATTACAACTGATGACATGCAAATAAAAAGAATCCTAGGAGACTGATAAAGCCAAATAAATGCCAACAAATTGGAGAGCATAGAAGAAATGCATAAATTCCCACAAAAATATAACCTATTAATATCAAGTAATGAAGAAAGAGACAATCTTAGTAGACCTGTAACTAGAATAGTAAAAATATTGAATTAGTATTTTAAATCTCCTACTAAAGAATATTTAAAGAATTTAAAAATGATATTTTAAAAATATTTAACGAATTGAAGCCAATTATTCTCCAACTCTTCTAAAAACATACAAGAGAACATTTCTAAACTCATGCTGAGAGCAGCAAAATTAAAGATGACTGAAAAAGCAAAACAACAAAACTATACTTTTGATGAACATAGAAGCAAAAATCTATAATAAAATACCAGAGAACTGAATTCAACAACACAATTTAAGGGATAACACATCATAACTAAGTGAGATTTATTCTTGGGAAACAAGGGTGTATCAATATATGAAAACCAATTAATATGATAAATAAACAAAACAAGGACTAAAAATCACTTAATTATCTTAATAGACACAGAGAAGGCATTTGAGAAAATTCAACACCATTTCAGGATAAAAACTCCAACAACTAAAAATAGAAGGATATTACCTCCACATAATAAAAATCATCTATGGAAAGCTAATATGTTCAATGGTAAAAAAAAAAATTAAAGTTTTTCCTTGAAGATCAAGAACAAATCAAGGGAGTCTTCCCCAGCCCCTGGGGGTAGTGCTGTAGATACCAGTCCTGGTCCGTTGGCAGCAGCACCAGGTTAGGTGTGTTTCTTTCACTTCTGCTTCCCAACCCCCGGATGGTGCATCTAATTAGATATGGCTAGCTCCTGTTGAGAGGAAGGCACAGGCCAGGAGGAGGAGAGTTTTCTGTACTTCACCTTGGCAGCAACTTAATGAAGGAGATGAGCCACCTCAAAACCCCTCACCCACCTTTCTGCTTCATGGACCACCTGCAGAATTTTAAGCTTGACTTTGGTAATTTCCAAGGCAAAAGAAGTCAGAGGTGGCATGGAGGCAAGATGGGGTTAAAAGTGGAATGTATGTTGTAATAGAAATGAAAGTTTCAACTCAAGAAAGGAAAGAATCTGTTGAAGCTATCTGATGACAAATTAGGAACACACTTACCCATCCCCACTATATAAAAAGTTTATTTGCATAAGTGCAAAAGAAAATGGTTTGCCACTGGAACATCAAGAGAGACTAAAAGCAATAGAAACAGTGGGGCACAGGGGCATATGCCTGTAATTCCCTTGGCTCCAGAGACTGAGAAAGGAGGATCATGAGTTCAAAGTCTGCCTCAGCAAAACCGAGGCACTAAGCAACTCAGTAAGACCCTGTCTCTGAATTAAAAAAATACAAAACAGATCTGGGGATGTGACTCGGTTATTGAGTGCTCCTGAGTTTAATCCCTGGTACCCCTTCCAAAAAAAAAAAAAAAGGCAATAGAATGGCTACAAAGGAAAGGTCTCAGAAGAAATGAAAGACATTATCAAAAAGGGGGAACAAAACTCTTTAGAAGATAACAGAATATATTGAAGAATAAAGAATATTCTATATACTAAATATAAAATATTTTTAACATTTAATAACAGGGATCTGTGATATCTCCATGTTTGATCTGTTTACAACCATGTTCTGAAGGGGAACCTCACTTGAGTGATTCCATAATTTCAAACTATAAAAAGCAGCTGGGTGAAGAGTTAGACATTTAAAAGGGACTGTGCAGTCCTGGAGTGAGTGACAAGTGGATGTGGGTACTCCTGTGGACACTTAAAGCTATTTTCTTGGGTTGATCTTAAATGACCTCTTGCTCTATGATAAGGATAAATTCGCAGTTTACTTGATGATGGTGCTGGTAAATTGCTTGGCTCTGTCTGGACTTTTTTTAAAAACTAGTTTAATAAGAGAAAGGGAACTACTGACACAATTGATAATAAAATTTTAAAAACTGGAAAAAAAAAGAACAAAGATAGCATGCCCACTCTTACCATTTGTAGCCAACATGGTAATAAAAACTGTAGTCAGCAATTAGGCAAGATAAAGAAATAAAAGCATCCAAATTTAAAGGAAGAAGTAAAATTATCTCTTCTTCCAGATGACATCTTAGATATAAAAAATACTAAATATTTTAAAATATTGGAATTAATGAAAAAAAAATAATGTGAAGTTGCAAAATAAAAAAAAAAATCAACACAAAAAAATCTGTTGTGTTTCTAAGGAAACTGTGACAAAATACCAGAGATAATCAATTCATAAGAAGGAATGATTTATTTTGGCTCACAGTTTTAAGGTTTCAGTCTGTGGTTGCTTGGCTCTGTTGCTTTGGGCCTGTAGTGAGAAACTACATCATGATAGAAGCACATGACCAAGGAAGCCTGTTTACCTGAGGGCAGCTGGAAGCAAAGACAGAGACAGAGGATGCTGGAGTCTCAATGCCCCCTTAATGTGCCCCCAATGACCTAGCTTAGTTTCAATAAGCCATACCTTCTAAAGTATGGCTTAACCACTGCCTCCCATTACCACCACAGGCTGGGGATCAAGCCTTCAACATATTGGCAGTTGGGGGATGTTCAAGATCCAACCAATAGCAAGCTATACCTCCTGAAGTATGGCTTAACCATTGCCTCCCATTAGTGCCACAGGCTGGGGATTAAGCCTTCAACACATTGGCCCTTGGGGGACATTCAAGATCCAACCAAAAGCATTCAAAAAAATTGAAACCTTTTACCCTCAAAGGATCATGTGTTAGAAGCCTGGTTCTCAGCCTGTGGTACTACTGACTGGGGGTGCAACTTTTGGAAGGTGGGGACTAGTAGAGGAAAGTTGAGTCACTGGGTATGTATTTTAGGTATATTGGGACCCTGGCCCCCTCTTTTCTAACTAGCTACAATGAGGCAAAGAGGCTTCCTCTGCCATACCATCCTGCAGGATATACTTTGCTTCCGCAGACCAAAGCAACAGGGTCCAGTGACCAGAGACTGAAACTTGTGAAACTATGAGCCAAAATAAACCTTTCCTCCTTATAAATTGACTATCATAGGTATATTGTCAAGTAACAGAAAGCAGACAGAGAAATTAATAAAGTACTTTCATTTGCAGTAGCATCAAAAGGAATAAAATACTGAGCATGAATTTAACTAAAGAGGTTAAAAAAATTGGATTATATAGAAAACATCAAAACACAGATAAAAGAAATAAGACACAAATACATGTCATGTTCATGGATGATATAACAATACTGTTAAAATGGCAATATAATCCAAAGTAACATACAGACTTAATCCACTCTTTACCAAAATACCCATGGCATTTTTTTATTGAAATAGAAAATAACCTTAAATTTCATATAGAATGACATAAAATCCTATATAGCCAAAGCAATCTTGAGAAGGAAGAAGAGAGCAGGAAGAATCATGTCTTTTTTTCCAAAATATATTATAAAGTTACAGAAATTGAAAAAGAATGGTATTGGATAAAGATAGAAACAGAATAAAGACCAGAAATAAATCCACAAATATGCAGGCAACAGATGTTTCAGAGGAGTGCCCAGAATATACAAAAGGAAAAGGATAGTCCCTTCAACAAATGGTATGGGGAAAACTGTATATTCACAGGTAAAAGAACACAATTGTACTCTTTTGGGAAATAAGGATCTTAAAAGACTTCACTCCCATGTTTACTGTATCATTATTCACAAGAGCCAAAATGCATTAACAATTTAACATCCATTGATAGGTGAGTGGATATAAAACAGACACACACACATAAACCTTTAAAAAGGAAATCCTGTCATATGCAGAAACATAGATGAACCAGGGGAACCATATGCTAACTGAAGTAAGACATTTGCAGAAGGACAAACATTGCATGATTCCACTTAGATCAGGTATCTAAAACAGTCAAACTCATAGAAGCATAGAATAAGATGGTAGTTACTAGGGCTTGAGAGCAAAGAAAATGGAGAGCTGCCATGTAACTCATGTAAAATTTCAGTTACTAGAGATAAATAAGTTCTAGAAATCTGCTTTACAACACTGACCTAATTAATTTGTTATTGCAAACTTACAATTTGTTAAGAAGGTGTACTCATGTACAGTGTTCTTATCACCACAAAAAGTGTATTAAAAGCTATTATATGATCATACTTCATGATTCTGTAACATGCATCCGTTTCAAACATGTATAAAAATTATATCAAACAAAATTATGAATGATTTATACTTTAGAAGAACTATATTTTAAAACTAAATCAATGAAACAAATTGCACCTCTTGTCTCTATTAAGTATACATTAGGAATTTCTTACCATGATAAGTATCTCCTGATTTGTGTTTCTTGGACAAATCAATGATATCCACTCCATTATAACAGAGATTTTTCAAAACACTTGTGGAAGCTTTTATGTGGCAACACCATTGATTTTCCATGTCCAGGAATCCCTCCAAAGCTGTTGTTCAAAAGGAAAAAATAATATAAATAATATAAATTATTTTTTGATTATCTGCCCCAAATATTAATGATTTACAGATACAATGATAATTATCTTCAAATTTGATTTGCATATTATATTGCCATCTTAATTCCAAATGAAGTTTTAAGATGCAGATTGATCATTGTCTTCATTATAGAGAGACACAATCCCCTTATTACAAGTTCTAGTGATATGAAGCCTTCTCATTATTTTAGATGAGAATATTGTATCATTATTTCCATGGTGATCTGTATAATAGCTTATCAAAGTGTATCAACCCTAAAGAAAAGGGGAACAGTAAAACTCCATGTCCCTGAATGCCCTCTTTCTGTTCCCAAAAACCTTGCCAAGTTAAGGGAACACTGAGAACAAGCCTGGGCTGGAAAGTCCACAAATGTATTATCTTAAAGGACTTGGGCTTTCTCTTATGCACAATGGAAACCAAGGCTAGTTGGTGCTATCTGTAGAAAGCTACTTTCTTACATGTACACCAGGACAGTTGCTCCTTAGGATGCTGGTCAGAGAAGCTAACTAATCAGTTAATGCTGATGATGTCACTACTTCTGCAGTCTAAGATATAAAACCCCTCTGAGTAGGGACCTGCACAGGCTGAGGGTACCATGGAAAGGATATGTGTCAACAGTCCAGCTGGCTACTACTGGACAAAGTGGTGAATGTAACAAAGTGGTGAACAAAGTAAGAATATAATTAGTCAAGTTCAAATGAAGTTCTTTAGCTTATTTGATAGCAATATAATAATGAAACCCTGATAATGAAGAATTTAAATGATTTCCCATTTTAGCAGTACATATTCCTATGTATGTCACTGGCAGCATTAAAAATAACTAAGGCTTGCTTTGCAATTAGCCAACAAGGACATATTTGTTCTCTACATGATTTTGCCAAGATTATTTTGGTCAAAAGGATTTTACCCTCATCCTCACTGTTGCCACTATGGTTCTGCAAAGTTAAATGATTAAAGCATCAGAATCTACTGGAGCATTTGCTGCACAAAGATTGCTGAGCTGGGCCCTGATTTTCTGACTGAACAGATCTAAGGTAGAAGCTGAGAATTTGCATTTCAAACAAATTCCCTCCTGGTGTCCCTGTGCTAGCTGGTGATCATACTTTGAGATCCACAGCTTTAAACCGCCAAATTTATATTTCTTGGAAGATTCTCCTCAGGCAAAATGGAGAAGTGAAAATTTTATTGAGTAACTGAGACACAAAATAATGATTTTAAAACTCTTTTGTCCTAATGCTTTGAGTTATTTCCTAATGTGATGTCTAACACTATCCAGAACAATTACCATATGTTAATCACCAAACTATCTAATAAGGTAAATCTAAAATGTATGTTGATAAATATTTTTAAGCTTACTGACTGACCAAGTTAGCAGACAGACATGTGGCAAAGTGGGTGTAACAAAAGGACTTAATCACAGAGATCCCTGCAGCAGCCCTAGTAATTTAAAATCTTAAAGAATAACAAACTTAACCTCAATTTCAGGGGTTTAAAAATGACAATGTACAACCACTCGCAGCTCCTCCGGCGCCCCCACCCCCACCAGCGGCCCCACCCCCACCAGCGCCGCCACCCCAACCGCGCTCTCAACCCCCACCCCACCCCCACCGCGTGCCCACGACTCACCCGGCTGGGGTTTTTCGCCACCATTTCCAGTGTTCAGCGCGCCTTTGGATTCCATGCCCCAAATCCCCCAGCCGAGAAGGCAGGCTCACCTCTGCAGCAACAGCGATCCGCGGAGGCGCCCTAGGTTCCCAAGAGACACTGCCGTGCAGAAGCAAGAAGCGGAGAGAAGGCAGAGGATGCCCCGGTCTTGGGGCCACTGGCACCGATGGCCTCCTCTGGGCACTACTCCTGCGGCTCTAGGCTCCGCAGGCCACAGCGTAGCTCCTGCCTCCAGGAAGGAGCGGCGGCACTCTGCAAGACCCCAGCCCCGCTGAGAAATTAAACTCTGAGCGGGATTCCCCCACTCAGGCCGCCCCGCCTCCTCGGCGCCGCGCAGGCGCCCATTGGCCGGCGCCAACTCCTCACCTCCGGGATCCGGCTCTTGCAGAGCTGAGGAGCGAAGGGGAAGGACTGGGCTGCTGCTCTTCCCCACTTGCTGCGGCCCAGCAGCGGTCCTCAATGTTCCACACTTGGCAGCCCCCTCAGATTCAGGTAAATGAAAGGGATTCTAGACTTTCATCTTTGTGCCTTCTAGCCAAACCTGACCCCTGGGGCCTGAGAGGCACCAGGTGCCTCTGTGACCAATGGCCTTTGTTCCTCACACTTTCTCTAGCAAAGCCTCTCAGGTGGGATGGCCTTCAGAGGCCAGGAGCGCTGTGAAAATTACGGTCCCAGAGCTGAGGAGGGGGCCAGTGCAACTTTGACCCAGTTAAGTGACTGGTGGGCGGGGGAGCAGATGCAAAGGCCTTAAGGCAGAATCAACTTGGGGTATTCAAGGAACCACCAGAAGAGCACTAAGCTGGGGATAAGGTTAGTAGTTGTTACAGTTTGAATATGAGGTGTCCTCCAAAAGGTCAGATTCTGACACAGGAGGTGTGTGATTACACTTTGAGAGCTGTAGCCTAATCAGGGGATTATTGGGTGGCAACTGCAGGCACATCCTGTATGGTTGCAGGAGGTGGGTCACCAGGGGTGTGCTTGGGAGCTGTATGTTATGTCCCTGACTCCTTGTGCTGTCTGTTTCTGCATCACTATGAGATGAGTGGCTTTTCTCTGCCACATTCTTCTCCTATCATATTCTGCCTCATCTCAGGCCCAGAGCAATATTCAGCCACCACAGACAGAACCTCTGAAACTAGGAACTAAAGTAAACTTTTCTTCCTCTACATTGTTCTCATCAGGTATTTGGGTCACAGTGACAAAAAAGCCAACTAACACATTAGTCAAGTGTACAGAGGTCCTTGGCCTTGGAGGCCAGTGCAAGGAATTTGCATTTGTTCTGCTGAGATAAGTAGTAGCTCCTAGAAAAGGGTAACACTGAGAAGAGACATGGGGCTAGTCTGGGTTTGGAAGAAGCAGACACCAAGAGGGAATTAAATATGTAACGGTTTATTAGGGGAAGTGCTTTATTGAAATAAAATGGAGCTGGGCAAGATAAGATCTGATTCCTAGTGGTCACTCAGTAAGCTTAAAAATATCTGTCAAATACATTTTAGATGAGTGGTCCCTGGTGGCCATGCAGTCTGAGGAAGATTCTACAAAGCCCTGGGGCATCTTTGAGCTGTCCAGGTGATTCTGTATCCTCCAGAAATGGGCCTGTCTTAGTATCTTGCCTTTTTCAGACTCTGGCTAGGGCTGGCCCCTGGGACACATGGCCTCTTATAAATGCAGGTGGCTTTCAGATCCAGACAGCCACAGCCCTCAGTGCACTGGGCACCCAGGTTGCTGGTCCTCATATTGCCCACCTGGCTGGTATGGTAGATGTGCCCTTGGGCTGTTTCAAGATTAGCTGAGAAGGTGAGCAAGAGGCATGATGATGACCACAGAAGGTTCCAGCTCCAGAACCCCACCCAGGGTTCCCAGATGGAACTCAGTGGGGGCCAGATAGAAGTATGTGCCTGCTAGGGAGTGAGGCACTCTCTGGCTCCATCCCTGCCACCCAGCCTCCTGACACCCAGCAAATCCCCTGTCTCCCTAAAGGAAGTCAGGACTGTATCCTGGCTTCTGGCTTTTGTGCCATTTTTATAGCATGGACTTGATTTAGGTGTTAGGGTCTTGCTAAGAATATGCCCTGACACTTGAAAGAACCCTTTTTATTATTCTAATTTGTGAAGAACTGGTTGTTGGTTTTTTCTTTATTTCTTTCCCTTCTCCCCTTTCTTCTCTTCAGAGACAGGCTGGAGCTAGGTCATTGTTGTTAATTTTAGATCTGAAACTATATCTGACATGGACTGGTGTCCTCACACTTTCACTTCTTAAAACAGGAATGAAGGCCCCAGCTGGAGAACTTGGGAGACACAAGAAACTGCTCAGGGCAGTGTTGCAGTGGAAATCATTAAATATACCTAGGAAGCACCAGATTCAGAGAGAGTTTTTGTGTGGTTAAATTAAAAAATCCCCCTGTCCCTCACCATCTGAGGGCCAGGTCTACACCTACCATGGGTTAGAGAGTAGGAGGTAAGACCTGAATGTGTGAGTTCAAATCCCAGCTCTGCCACTTTCTAGCCTACCTGGTTCTTCTCTGCCTCAGTTTCCTCATCTGTTAAATGGGTGATATGATCTATTTTGGCTGGTAGGGGATTAATGAAAGTAGCCTATGTAGTTTTCACTGGAGTGTCTGAGGCAGGCATTGCCTTCATATGTGTTAGCTGTTAGGACAGGTTGAGCTTTCCCATTCTGAAAACCTAAAATTAGAAAAATCCAACATGTTTTGGGTAACAACACAAGGCCCCAAATGGAAAATTTTATACCATAAAATTCTGTTTCATGCACAAAATTATTAAATATATGATATAAAATTGCCTTCAGTCTCTATGTTTAAGGCACATATAAAAATGAAGAAATTTTATGATTAGACTTGAGTCTCATCCCTAGGATTTCTTATTATGTCTATGCAGATATTCCAAAATCTGGGGGGAAAAAAAATCCAAAATTTAAAGTGCTGCTAGTCCCAGGCATTTTGAATACAATTAATTTCTTTTTTCTTTTTCTCAAATTCAAGACCATAAATCCTATGGGGTAGAATGAAGGGTTTGGGGCCAGACCTTGCTGGATTCTCCCCAGCCTTGTTTTCTGATCTCTGACTCACCTATTTTTTTTTCTTATGTAAAATGGGATCATAACTGCACTTACTCCAGGGATTTTTACAACACATAATTAGTGGTGTATTCAGGTCAAAGCATATTAGATAGGAGCTGATCTTGCACATCAGTATTGTTTGCTGAGGCAACACTTTCCTGGAGATTACTCCACAGTTCCTGTGAGGACTGGCTGGTGCTGGCTTCAGTGGAGCACTTAGTAAATGCTAACAGGTAGCACTCCCTCAAATCCAGGTATGCTGGTGATGGCCCTGCCCAGTGCTGCCCCTTCTTCCCTTCTTGCTCACAGTGTGAGCATTCCCCGCAGAACCCCTTACTTGCTGGGTCAGTATCTTCTTTTCCCTTCAGTGGGTCTTGAGCATACAGTCCTAGGCTGTTGGGAAATTTCCTTTGGATTCCAGCTTCAGGGAGCCAGCCCAATGCCCAGCAAGGTCTGGCCCCAAACCCTTTATTCTACCCCACAGGATTTATGATCTTGAATTTGAGATAAAGAAAAAAGAAATTAATTGAGGTGGGAGTGGGGACATGCCTGGAGTTACTTGAGACATTTAAAAACCAATTTATAAAATGACTCAGTTAAAAATTGCTGCAGGCCAAGTGGGTACTTGCTGCTGCTCAGATTGTGTATGTTTTGAGCAAGAAGCAGGGAGACCATCAATTTCATTTTGACTGTCACGGTGTGTCAGTTTTGAAGGATCACTAGTGTTACCGTGACCTCCTTGTTTGCAGTGAAGGGGATTCTTTGCTTCTCAGTCCTCAACGTGATGAGAAAATGGTGCTATTTGCTGGCATGCAAGAAGCCAGGGCAAGCACCCTAAGCCTCACCACAATGCAGGAGTCAGAGGCTTTGCTGGTTTGAAAAGTTAGAGTTGCTGAAATTTAAGTTTTGATTTATTTTGTTCACCCATCATGTTTGGCCTTTGTTTTTAATTTGAAAAAAATTTGAAATTGCTTTATCTTGCACTTTTAACATCTCCACCAAATTGGCAAAAGAGGGAGAAATGTTCCGTTTGCTTTTTAAATGTTAATGATGATGTTAATAAAGCCTTTCCTGACACATTTGAGGAGCTCCTCTATCTCCAGGGGCTTCTTAGGAGATGTGCAGTGATGGGTTTAGTTCTAAATGGATGAAGAGTTCCTGAGAGATAGCGTTTGTAATTAGAACCATTACTTGGTATCTGTGCCTTATTTGATCTGTGGTTCTACATGCCTTGGATGTGCATGCACCATGACGGTTTCATAGGTATGAACGCACACTCAGGCCCAGTCGCTTCGGTTGGTAGTACAGATTGTGAGAAAAAAAAAATGGAGGCATCATTAAGGAGGAGAAAGTGTTTGCCTTTAGTTCCTGCATTACCCTGTACAGGGGCTCTTGAGCTTTGGAAGCCTGTTCCCAGTACAGGAGAACAAGTCCCCTGTTTGCAGGAGACTTCGGTGCACAATGACAACACTGGAGTTCAAGAGGAAACCAGCAATGCTGCACCATAGGCTTCATACACCATGGTTGTTTGCCAATTTTAAACATAACTAGTTGCAGATGAAGACCTCCTTGAAATGCAGGCTTGTTGGGCTTGTTAAGAATTTTAAGCTTGAATGGAAGAGCCCTAGTGCTGTCTGTTTCCATGCAGGATGATGATTACTAGGCAACAGGTGATTATCAACCAAGGATGCCATGGTTATACTCTGCAAGGTTGTGTTCCAGTGGTAAACAGCTGTATCTCTTGTAAACAAGATCTACTGACAATACTCTCTAGCCAACTTTGGAATCTGGCTTTATTATCCAACAAGTAAAAGCTGAGTTATAATTGGCAGACTGGCACTTGTTTACTTGTTTCTATAGAAGCTGATTTGGAAGTCAGAGCTGCACAAAGGGAAAGGGTAAGTTTCTTTTAATTCCATATTTATAAACCCATATATTATTAACTGAGGCATGGTGTCATTTTCCACATAAAGATATACATAAGTGAAATAGATCTCAAATATGAAGTACATATTTCACTTGTGTGGAAACTGATATCAAGTCATTAAATATTAAAAAGGGTTTAAATATGGATTTTTTTTCTTGTGACTCTGACTTCACATTTCTTCAAAGAATGAACAATTTAATTCTCACTTTCAGTTATTTTTAATTTGGGAGGTCATAAAACTGATTTTTATCCTTTTAGATCTGATTTTATTCTACTTTTCTGATAAGTGAAAGTTGGTATAAAATATGTACAGAGGACATTTTAAAAGTCTGCAAGAATTATTAAAAAAAAAACAAACAACCTGCTGCACAAGAGAAGGAAATGAGGATTTCAGGGCCTGAGTGAGGGGGGCCAGGCTCTTGAGATTGCAGGGAAGGGAGTCTAATGGTGACTATTCTGCTTTTTCTTAGGCAGCCTCTATCTTGGTGGACCTGCAAGCAGCCTACCCAGTAGATTGGCCCATGCTTTCTTGTTCTCAGCTCTTCAGGTGTCCATGCTGTTAAACACCTAAGCAGGTCTCAGTAGTGGTGCTCTGTTTCATCACCTATAGTCTTTCTCAGCCCCCATGGTGGAAAGTCCTTGCGATACTTGCTACACTGACTTGAAGCTGGCATGTTTCCCTGTGGCTTCCAATGTGGGTGCCTGTCTTTCTGATTCCCTCTTTTTACCCCAGATGTGCACTTCAGGCCTTGAGGACTATGTGAGGGGGACTTTCAGTTCTGATGTTGACATCATTAATTCCCAGGTAGGCCCCTGTGTGGATGATTCTAGATTCTTAGGCTACACTTGAATTAACATGACCCTGGACTTATGCAAACTTTTCTAAAAGTTCCCAGGTAGATTTTTAAAAAGATGACAGTAATTTGTCACTAGAGAAAGACAAAATGCACCCAGGCCCTCTGAATGTATTAGTATCTTAAGGATACTGTAACAAAACACCACAAACTGGATGGCATAAAACAACAGAAACAAATTTGCTAAGGCTGTCTTTGAACTTGGAATTCTCCTGTCTCAGCCTCCCCAACTGCTGGGAATACAAGTATGCACCACTGCACCCAGCCAGGAATGCAGATCTTTCAGTTGTAAATGCAACACTCAGTCTGAATGATGGCACAAGTGCCACCCTGAGCTGCTGTAAGAACATCCAAGGTAAGAACACCGAGGCCATTTGGTGTTGTAAAACAGCTTGTTTTCATGAGTACCATGTCTGCATTAAGGAAAAAGAAATGCCTTTCTCAGTGTCACTGAAAGCTTTTTCAATATAGTTGGCTAAACCTTCCATGTACCACATTTATATCCTCTAGACCAATTTTTGGGATAAACTGTGAAGCTAAATGATCATACCAGTGAAAAACAGTCCCCATCTATGCTTGAGACTGGGGATGTTTGCAGATTGACTTATTTTTTGTGTCCACCTCCTTGCATTCTTAGGTACCCAACAGTACATTTTTCCATCCAGCCTGGAGGAACCCAGAGCCATAAGTTAGTCCCACATATCCACTGATTCCCTTTGGGGGCTGGCCATCTAATTTCAGGTCTCAAGAACCAACTAGTCCCAAACCAGTCATAAGGCTATAAAATCACAATATGTTGACATCAGGATTTTGAGGTCTATCCTGACTTCTAAATCAAACTAGGCCATGTATCCTAAGTGTGGTTATGTTTTTTGCAACAGATTGAGGTCGAACTTTCTCATAAGTAAAAAATAAAGTAAGACCCAAACAAAGAGCCTTCTCATGAGAGTGAGTCATCTGCCAGCAGAGAATAACAAATGAAATAGTGCTGTTTGTAAATGTACTGCTGTTTTATGGTTGCCTTGATAACTGGGGTCCACCTTCAGCACTCTTTACCAATCGGGGTGTTCAGCTCCTTCATGTCAGGTGGTAGAGTTTTTCATCCTCATTGGTCCTCCCCAAAACTGTCATAGTGGCCATCATATTAAAGGGGGTGGTTATTTACAAGTCAGTCCTATGTTAATGTGATTTTTGGGGTCAGTGACTAATCAGAATTTACTTTTGTTCTCCTGAATTACTAAGAAAATTTCTGTTCAGGGATATTTTTAGGCACCTATGGTCATAAGAATGTATATGTGAATATAAAATTCTATTTTCAGAAGATCCCATTGTCTAACTTTACAGTGACACCAGCTGACCCTGTCAAGAGTTAGTAATTAAATTAATCTTACTTGATATATTTCTTAATTGCCTCCTTTTTTGTGTGTTTATTTATATACCTGTTTTTTTTTCTGCATTTTCTGATTACCCATTAGCCTTAAAAAATAATTTAAAGAACACCTTAAAGTAACTTAAAGAAAACCCATGATATTGCCCTGTTATTGCTTTGCATTTCACTGTTTATTACTCACTACTACTTGATGTCTCCCACCCACTGAGAGAACTAACAATGACTACCTTTGGTTTGGGCAGGTACAGGTCAGAGGAGGGTCCCTTTGCCTTGGAGCCGGCAAGCTACATGGCAGATGAACAACATTCCCCCTGCCGCCCTCAGGGACCATACAGGAAAGCAAGTAGAGTGTGGGGGTTAGTCACAGAGCCAGCTTTGGCATGATGCCCCTCCGCACACTGAACCAGCCAGACTTTGTTAAATGATGAATTTTCTCACTGATCTCCAACAGTTCCATGGGAAAATTGGACAAAAATCCTCCCAGATGAAAAATTAAAGCAGAGCACAACAGTCAAGTTTGCCCCAAGATAGACAAGTAAGGGGACTGTGCCGTAGTCCCGCTGCAGCAAAATAACCGGGGGTGGGGGTGGTAATGAACAACTTGTGTACATTGATACAGCAGGAGTGGGAGCCGTTTATTTTAGGACAGGAGGGGTATATATACATTACACACAGCTTATATTAATTAACATAAACTAGATACAGCAGTCAACCAATAAGGAATCTCCACACTCAATGGCTCGCTGGCGTTATTTCACAAACCACTCCCTCTCACAAAATGCCAGGTGCCATCTTGACTTGTTTACAGACTCTAACAGGACTTGAATGCAGACTCCACCACCCTGGGTCAGAGCACTATCTACTGGGTGGCAAAGAACTAGGCACAATTGGGCACTTGCCTGGGCAGGCACAAAATTGTGGCTTCACCAGACTGAGGTTCTGATGGAGTTGGTATCTGCTGCAAACCTCCAATTAAACATATTAGCTTTAAAAACAGGAAACCATAAATTCTAATCATTGAAATATTCCCTTTGCTAATAATATTAAGGTATAAAATTTGGATGTCTTTTTCAGGTTTAAAAATGTAATGACATCGTTAAATATAGTTACAGCATAATATTAGAAACAACAAAAAGGCAAACATGGCATTCAGATTTCTCACAAAACACATTTTTCCTCCAGATTAAATTTTTTTATTCAGATATATCATTTGTATATCTTTATGGGGTGAATCACAGCAATTCAATACATGTATACAAGTTTTATCATGCAATATTAACTTTACTTCCAGAGGTCACTAGAATGTAATCTCCCTTTAGTCTTTTGTGATTAATGACTTTGAGTAGAATTCATACTGTGGCAGAGTTGAGAGAGACTGTCTCTGTGTACCCTTCAAGAATGGGGACATTCTAGCATTTCAAACAGGCTTTGATGCAGGACAGATGAGGATTATCAACTGTGGAATTTTGGGGAAGCAGTCTTATTTAAGGTGCAGCAATCCAGAGGGACTAATGCCAAAAAATCTCTGGACCCCGGGTATAAAAATTCTCTGAGATTTATACTCAATTGGTGGTTACACAATAACAGGGTGGTTAACATAGCAGTTACTTTTTCTTCAATATTCTTAGGTTAAACAGAGATTTCACAAGTTTTTACTAAGAAAACAGAAACAGTAACTTTTGTACATCAAAAAGCTTGATTGCAGACTTTTTTTCAGGTATAGATGGGCAAAATACCTTTATTTTTTATTTATTTTTATATGGTACTGAGAATCAAAAGCAGTGACCCACACATGCTAGGCAAGTGCTTTACTACTGAGACACAACCCCAGCCCTACCGACCTAACATTTACAAGAAAGAGAAACCTGACCTTTACAACAAAGAGGAGCTCAAACCACAATGAGCTCTCTGGAAATCCTGTTAACTTTTTAAAAAATATCTTCTTCGCTATGAGAGAAGCTTATATGTTACAATTGGTGTGGGTCTTTTGGGAACTATACCATTACTCCCTTTGATGCTCATTATTTAATCTTTTAAATCAAAGGCCATCATTATCTTCTTGGTTTAAAGCTTTATGTGATATCATATCTTAGTTTCTCTCTCTCTCTCTCTCTCTCTCTCTCTCTCTCTCACTCACACACACACACACACACACACACACACACACACAGATCTTCTTATAGAGTAGACCTAATAGTTTTTTTAAAAAAATATTTTATTTTTTTAATTTTAGGTGGACACAATATCTTTATTTTCTTTTATGTGGTGCTGAGGATCGAACCCAGTGCCTCACACATGTCAGGCGAGTGCACTACCACCTGAGCCACATCCCGAGCCCAGATATAATAGTTTTAATGTAAAGGGAAGACAAACATGGAAGAAATAAACAAGTTAATAGCATAAACTCTACTATGTCAATTATGATTTTGAATCCACCAAGAATAGAAAACCGTCCTCCAAGTAGTGAGCTTGGATCCTAATCCTTAATGCCCTTTGAGATTTAAACTGGTACATGTACTCGTTTTCTGATATTGTCAGCTATGTGTTTTATTGTTATCAATCCTGAAGTAAGCACCAAGGAAATGACTATGTTCATGACAGAAGTAATGAATCATAGTATAAGAGCCATCTCAGCAGATGAAACAGTTCATTTGTCCTGCTGGTTAGTTTTATTTCCCACCCTCCATTGATCAGTCAGCCCCCAAGTGGCTGAAGCAGGGCTGATGTTTCCTCAAGCAGGTGTGCGCAGGCTAGTCAGGTTCCAGAGTGACTAGAGCAGGGATGGTGTTCTTCTGATCCTCAAGCTTGTCTGCTGTTTCCTTCTTCCTGATGGTCAGGGGAAGGGATGCAATTTAGGTGGGAAAGCTGCTAAAGAATGTGTATGACAATATAAGATTATATTTCAAAAAGTCCCCAGGCAGGTCAAAAGGAACAAAATATTACAAAATGTGTATCTGTGTATATGTGTATACATATGTTGATATATTTGGTGACACTGTAAAGAAAAATATGGAATTGTGGACAGTGCTCCGTGTATGTGTGGTAGAGCTGGGGGATATCCCAGGAGGCTTAAACTACATAGATTTATCTGAATGTAACTTTAAACAAATTTGAAAACAGCCTATAATTTTATGAGCCTGACCCAACATTTCATGCTTTAGCTTATGATCTCCCATAGATTATTATTTCATCTAAAAACATGAAGTAAATTTTTAATTTCCTACCTCAGAGGTCAGTTTTCTTCCAAGGGTGCATTTCTAAGTGTGTCGCATTTAATCTCAGCATATATTTCTTCAGGGAAATAATGCCGAATGCCTTCCTGGCTCCCAAATTGAGGTAGTGCTCAACAGCTTAATTTACCCCTGGCTTATCATTCTCACCATCTTTATTCTACAAGATGCAAAACCAAGGTTATACTTAGTTCTGTACTCTGGTCAAAATCACCCAGTTAAGAGGGATTTGGGTCCAGCTGTACCAACTCTGAAAACTTTGCCTTTCCTCACACTACCCTTTAGCAAGACAAAACTTATTAACTTATATTTTTCCTTTCTTGATAAATCTTTTGGAAGTAGCTCATGTTAGGCTAAATTTGATAGATCTAAAGATCTAGGGGAGTATTTTCCCAAGAGACTGCTTTTCCCCAATCCAGGTTTATGGAGTCTGGTCAGTCAGGCTGTCCCCCAACTGCTGCAATGTACCTAGGCTTCTCACTACTACCCATAGGCCCATTGCCCATCAGCCCTGTCTCCAGTACCCAGAGTTCTGTTCAGGAACGAGTGTGGGGTGTGTGGGAGAAGGGGCAAGGGTGGAAAATTCAGGAGAAAGGACAAGAGGGTTCTCCCAGAGCAGCCAGAGATCCCTTCCCAGCTTGCCCCACAGGGTCAAGGTCCAGACCTGGCCCCTCACCAGCTGGCTGAACCCACCTAGCCCAGCATACTGCCTGCTTCAAGGACTGCAACCTTTATTTAAAGTACTTACTTGTTTTCCTTGGATGAATTCTCTGAGTTAGCACCACAATTCCTCAAGGGTCCAGAAGGACTGGTGGCTAGTTCTAGGGGAGGAAAGGCAGGTGTCATGCGGTAGATGCTAGCGAGGCCACTGTCATGTAGAATGCCCAGCTTCCCCAGCTTCTGCTATCTTGGGCAACACAGCAGCAGACTTGGGGCTGAGTTGCTGTAGCAGCAGCAGCAGCATCACCAAATGGTGGCCTCTGGTGACAGTAATAAGCAGTTGCTTCCTGCATAGGGAATTGAGCATTGGCGTTGGGGCATCTGTGGAGGCACAGCTGGATGGTTTGGGAGTGTGTTTGCAAAGTGGTCCGGTGGTAGTATCAGTGAAAGAGTCCAGAAGTGTGGTGGGGGCAACAGAGGCTTCCAGCCATAAGCGGTTTTGTCCTGCATTACTGACAGGAGTCCTGCTGCAGTTGCAATAAAGTTCAGCATCCAGTACGAGTATCAATGTCTGGCATCCATGTTGGAGTCTGGTGGCAGAAGCGTGGAGCTTCAGAGTCTGGTGTGGCAGTAGCAACATGCAGCTGCATCAGGGTCTGGTGTCAAGTATAGGACCTCGGGGGTGTCAGCATGGAGTGAAGTGCATTGACATTGGGGCATAGGTGGGCAGCAAAGGTGTCCAGCTGGGGTTTGGGAGTTCAGTTTATGTGTGATGGTGGTGGCACCAGAGAGTCCGGAAGCTGGTGCAGTGGCAACAGAGGCATCCAGCCCTGAGTGTCTTCATCCTGCAGCAGTGACAGGAGTCTGGCTGCAGTGGCAGTGAAGGCAGCATTTAGCAGCCATGTGGGGAGTCCAGTGGCTATGGTGAGGAGCTCCAGGCTGGCAGCAGCAGTGAGGGCTTGGGACAGTGAGTGTCAGAGTCAGATGGCAACTAGTAGTTGGGATGGCTTCCATGGTGACTGCTCCAGGACCTTGGTGTTGCTTCTGTCAGAGCCGGCCTACTCAGGAAGCAGGACATAGGAGGTGGTGGTACCCAGACAGTTTCTGAGGACTTTATGCTGCCCACACCTGCCCTGCCTGGCACTGGCTATATCCTACTGGGCCGCTGCTGCTCGCCCCATCCCCCATTATGGCCTCTGCAGAGGAACTAGGTCATCTGCCAAGTGGGGCAGCCTTGGGAGATGACACCTGTTGACATAACCATAGCCATCTTCCTTACCCCTTGCCCACTTTATGAATACTATTCTTATTCTCAAAAGATAAAAACATGAGTGTCTCTGTTCTCTCCTGGAGAGATAAAAAGTTGCTCTTCTCTGTTCTTAAGAAACAGTAACTTAGGGGCTGGTATTGTGGCTCAGCGGTAGAGTGCTCGCCTAGCACGGGCGGGACCCGGGTTCGATCCACAGCACCACATAAAAATAAAGGCATTGTGTTGTGTCCATCTACAAAAAAAAAAAAAAAAAAAAAAGAAAAAGAAAAAGAAAAAAATTCTCTCTCTCTCTCTCTCTCTCTCTCTCTCTCTCTCTCTCTGGAAAAAAAAAAGAAATAAAAGAAAAAGAAACAGTAACTTAGTCAGGGGTGGTGGCACATGCCTGTAATCCCAGCAGTTTAGGAAGTTAAGGAAAGAGGATTGGGAGTTCAAAGCCAGCCTCAGCAAAAGTAAAGCACTAAGCAACTCAGTCATACCCTGTCTCTAAAATAAAGTACAAAAAAGGCTGAGGATGAGTACCAAAAAGAAAAAGAAAAAAGAAAGAAAGAAATTGCTATTAAGAGAAAAGAAAAGAAACAGTGATCTCACCTTCTCCAAAAATCAGGTGATACCAGTCACAAAGGCTAAACCTGCCCCTAAAAGGTGTAATACCAGATACGTGGGACCCCAGTAGACCTCCAGGAACTGAATCTGATGCAATGACACAAGAATCTTTATTGCAAGCTAGAGCCTGGACTCACAACTATTTCTAATGCAGCAGTCCCGAGGAATGAGCCCCGGTCCTTTGTTCAGTGAGGTTTTGGAGATACTCTATGTGTCACAAGATCACACAGTGAATCATTTCATACCACGGGAAAAATCAAACAACAACTCTTAACATTGATTAGAACATTTATTGACAGGAACAAGTTGGGTAGGGGTGATTGGTTGGTACAAGAGGGGGATTCATTTGAACTGATTGGTTTAAGCCATGAGGGGTGTACGTGCTAAACTACATGGTCTCCCAACATGTTATCAATCACTGAGACTACTGGGGGAGTCATCTGGAATCCCAGGTTTTTTCCCTGGCTCATGCTGATTGGTGGTTGATAGGGGTTGCTATGGGTCCTCACCTAGGTAACTGAGTCAGGGACACCTGGCACTGCAGATCTCTCCTGTTATTTACAGACAAAGAACTCAGCAAGGTGGCTATGTGCCTAGGAATGCTCTATGGATTTTCCCAAGGACAAAGGTCATGCCCCCTACCTCTGGACAGGCCTCTCAAGGAGAAGAAGCTGGTTTCTCAAAAAATAGAGTCACATCAGTTTCTCACAGGCAGCCATGATTCTGGCTTGTAAAAGATAATGCTCAAGGGGGAGTTGCTGCTGCTCTCACTTTCCTTTGCTTTCCCCCACTTGTTGCTGCTCTCCCTCTCTTGTTGTTCTCTCTGTGCAAGACAGCCATTGTCAGGTTCCTGACAATAAGTCTTCTTATGCCTCTGTAGTTGGTGTTCCTGTGTGGTCAGTCCTGCACCACTTTTCTTTCATTGATGCCAGTGACTTGGATATAGGCTCTGAGACAAACTCTCCTCTTGACCTTGCTCTCCCCTTTGGGGATTTGAGCTGCTTCAGGATTCTGGGATGAAGGCATAGGACACTTCCTTCCATTCACCGAGGGCTCTTTCTGTCTCCCCACACCAGCCTTATTTGGATAAGTGACCTTGCCCTTTACCTCCCATCCTTCTCACAAGTCTCCACTCTGGAGACTCACTAAACTTAAGTCTTGGCTCAGCACCAAGACTCAATACAAGTGACCTACTTTCCCATTTCCTCCCCCTTGGCGAGTTTCTACTCCAGTCTTGGCTCTATTCTATTTGGGCCTACATGGCTATCTGAGAGAGCTACAAAAACCCTGGTACCAGGCACCAAGACTCTTGACAGGCTTCACAAGCCTGGGACTAGTGAAGAACTGGGTGATGACCCCCTTCTCTCAGTCCCAGAAAGGGTTTAGCCCTGGGTCAGTGAATCATGTGTTGAGAACCCCTCTTCACTCTTGTCCCTTCTTATTCTTCTGTGGTTTGTCCTAGAGCCAGGGACACCTGCTTCTAGCCACTCCAACACTCCAACTTGCTATGGGTAACTCCCAATCCCAAACCCCATCTGACTCACCTATCAGCTGCCTCCTCACCCCCTCCATTTGGCTTCAGATCTAAAGGCCCATCAACTGATTCAATTTTCCACAAAGTCATGGCCTTTCTATGACTTGGACAATGGATACAAATGGCCACCTAATTGCACCTTCATTCTTAACATTTTTTGGTATCTTTACAACTTTTGTGAGTCTTTGTATAAATGGAAGGAAAACCCTTGCATGCAAGCATTCTCTTTTCCATTCTAAACATTCCCTCTATTCTTCTTACTCTCTCTGTCAATCCTGCTGCCCTACATAGGTTCTCCTTGCTCACTCTCCCTTAACCCTTTCCCCCTCCCAATCCTACCAGGTTTTCCCCTTTTTAACCCACAAGATAACTTTTCACTTTCTCAGCTTCCACTCTATATTGCTGTGCTGCCCCACCCAGCCACACTTCATCACCTTACTCAGATGCACCTTCACCACATAGGGAGTCTACCTTTCTCCTGACCTCAACACCACATCTCCTACTCCCACCTCTTCTTCTCCCTCTTTCTTCCCTCCTCATACTCCCCACCTGACAACTTCAACAGCTCCCCTCACTCTCTTAATGGTACCACTCACTCTTCCTCATCTCCACTAATAAAGTTTCTTAATTTTTTACATCCAAATATGCCCTAATTACTGACTGGGAAATAGAGTAAGGTTAAAAAGCCATAGGCAGCAATCTCCCTGGCAAGGATACACTGAAGCTAATATTGAAATACAAAGTCAGACTCAGCAGGCTTGATAAGAGGCCCAAGACTAAAGAAAAAAAAGTCAATTTAATTTTTTCCTTAGCTGCAACACAGAAAAATGACTTCAAAGTCACTCTTTCTCTCTCTCACTCTCTCATTCTCTCATATTGCTTTAATAAAATAATTAATGACCATAACATTTTTTCTAGGACTCTTCTTTTTTAAAAAATTCTATATTATTGAACTCATAATTTTGATCCTGCATACCTAAATTATAATTTATGTTCAGACCTATTTTATGCAACTATGAAAGTTTTTTTTTCTACTTTGCTTTGCTCAGAGGCCAATTTACAAAGGTTGATTCTTAATCTAATAAATTTTAAAAGTTATAAGGCCTTTACTTGTTTGTTCTGTGTACTGTCTTGTCTATATGTGTGTCCACCAGAACCAATATACAGAGCACTCATAAACTAAAATTCAAAAAATGGATCTAAATACCTTTGATTCATGATTTAAAGTTCAACTTAAATTGGATAAACAAAAAAGGTAATGATGTCTTCAAAATCACTTATGCAGATGATCAGACAATGGAAAATCTCATTTTCTATTTAATGTTTTAAATATAATGCCCATTGCTTCTGATGTCCATTGCTTCTTATAGGATTTTTGCTTAGTAAAAACAAAAAAAAAATGCCTTAGAATGTTAGCTAAACTTGGTTTTCATGGGTAACCTAATTTAAAATGAATGAACCAGATTTAACATAAATAAGATAAACATTATAAATGTGATTTTTATAAATTGTTGTTCAATAAAAAGTTTAAGATCTCTTTATTTCTGGTCTTACTAAAACCAAGATGATTAAAGGTTAAAATTCTACATTCATACATGTTCTAAAAACTCACAAGATGATAAAATACTGTGTTATTTTAACCAAGTGACACCAGACTTTAGACCCTTCAGGGTCAACACTCGTGGACTCTGGACTCTGAGAATCATGCCAGCAATGAGGGGGAAGAAGCCTCTGAGCCAGCTGTAATGGGTTCCACTCTTCCACCTGCCCTGCATCCTTCACCATTCTCTGCTCTAAGCTTTTCCTTTGCCCTTCTTGCTCTCCTGCCCAGCTGTTACTTGCCACAAAGGTCTTCCAGAGACCCTATTCCTATACAAACAAGGGACCCAAACCCTCCTTTCAACCCCACTGATGAGCCTCCCCCTTACTGAGTTCCATTAAGCCCACCTTCTCCCTCCACACCACCATTCCAAACACCCTTCACCCCTCCCATCACCCAATCTCACACAGCTATTTGAGAGCCCGCCCTTTTACTCTCTCTTCAGGAAGTGCTGGATCTGAAGAGGTAGGCAGAGTTCATGTGCCCTTCTCTCTAGGTGATCTCTTCCAAATCAAGAGACACCTAGGATCATTTGCCTCCAATCCTAACACATCTACCAAGGAGTTACAGTACATAACATAGGCCAAAATCTCAGCTTTCTTAATATGAACGTGATCCTATCCAACACCCTCCTCTCGGAGGAGTACAGATAAGTCTGGAAACAAGTCTGAAACTATGAAGTCCACCAATTGAGACTAAAAAATTTCCTTGGGGGCCAAACAAGAAGGGACCAATTTATTACCTGCTTACTGACAGGTTTAAAAGGGCAGCTCATAAAGCCATCAATTATGATAGACTCCAAGAGGTCATCCAAGATAAAAATGAAAACCCCTCTTCCTTTTTAAACCACCTGAATCAGGCCCTACTCCAATACACCAATTTGATCCCAAGTCACTTGATGGTCAGAACTTACTCATGACCTAACTTCCCAACATTAAAGCTAAACTTAAAAAGTTAGAGCAAGGTCTCCTTAACCCATAGGCTCAAGAGCGTGAGGTGGCCTTCAAGGTGTACAATGGCAGAAAAGAAAAGGTGCACGAGGCTAAACATCAAATGCTAACCAAAACATTTCAACAATCTTCCACTACAATCACTACCCCTATAACCCACAGAAGACCCCCTGGATCATGCTATAGCTATGATCAGTTGGGCCATTGAGCCAAATCTTATTCCAGTCCTTGCCAACCTCCTAGTCACTGTACTAAATGCTACCAGGTGGGCCATTGAGCTGTTGATTGCCCTTTTGCCCAGTGAGGTAGGAGGTCACACAGCCCCACCACAACACAAGCAGAACCTCTGAGACTAGCTATGGATGACTGATGAGGACTGGGATACCAACATTGAACTAATGCCAGAACCCAGGTAACCATTGTAGTAGGAGGTAGGCTCATCACTTTCCTTTTGGACGGCAGGCTACATTCTCAGTACTTGTCCACCTCTACTTCTATGACCTCCATTGTCGTCGTGGGAGGCAAATCATATCAACCACTAAGAATGCCATCTCTTACATGCTCATTCACGAGATCCCTTTCTCCCACTCGTTCCTCATTATTCCCCAATGCCCCACTCACTCCCTTACTAGGTCTAGATAGATCTCTTAAGTAACTATAGCTCATCCATTTCGTTTAATCTTCCATGCTGTACTCTCTCCAAGACGTATCCCCATTCCAACTCCTACTCCTCCTATCACTTACAATAACTCCCTCATCAATACTCTTGCCCCCATCCTTGGTCAATCCCCAGATATGGGACATACACAACCCCTCTGTAGCCACACACCAAGAGACCATCCACATCACACTCAAAAACCCATCTCTTTCCATTCCAATCCCAATAACCATTAAAATAGCCTTAGGGGACCCATCAATTCTCACCTCCTAGTCAAAGGCCTATATCCTGCAGACTCCCCTCACAACACACCCATTCTCACCATCAAGAAAACCCTCAGGTGCCTTCCATTTGGTCCAAGACTTTGCATCCATCAACATAGCAGTAGTCCCTTTACACCCCATTGTTACAAATCCAAACACTGTCTTGTCCTCCACCCCTGCCTCCACAACACACTTTTCTGTTCTAGACTTTAAGGATGCCTCTTTACCCATTCCCTTACAAAAAGATTCTAAAGCCCTCTTTGCTTTTACCGAACTGACCTAGACACCCAGGTATCCATTCAACTTACATGGACAGTTCTTCCTCCGGGTTTTAGAGATAGCCTCCACATTTTTGGACAAGCCTTGGCCTGAGACCTCACCTACCTATATTTGTCACCATCATTCCTCCTCTAATACATGGATGACCTTCTTGTAGATGACCTTCTTTTCTGCAGCCCTTCTGTATACCATAGTAAAACCTACACAGCCAAATTATTAAAATTCTTGGCCTAGCAAGAATATCTCATCTCCCCCTCTAAGGTTCACCTTTCTCTTCCCACAGTCACTTACTTGGGCTTCCAAATAAACCTGCCCACAAGGCCATCACAGTGGATCACAAAATCTTATTTCTCACCTTCCTGTTTCTACTACTATGGCTGAAGTACTCTCATCGTTCTTGGGACTAACAGGATACTTTAAGACATGGATACCCAGTTACTCTTTGCTGGCCCGACCCCTTCTCAATGCCACAAAGTCTCCCTTAAGAGCTCCTCATCATACCCATCAACACTTCCTTTTGGGCCCTTCACCAAGCCCTCCTACAGGCCTCAGCCCTTCACTTACCCAACATTGGGTAAGCAGTGGCATTTCTCTTAAAGTGCCTTGACCCAACAATACAACAATACACCTTGCTTTGGGGTAATAGCCTCCTCAGTCATTTTAATCCAGGAGTCAAAAAAAAAAAAAAAAAACCTAGCATTGGGTCACCTCTAATAGTCCTCTCCCCTCAACACTTAACTGAATTACTCTCCTATAAGGGTTCTCAGACTCTGCCCCCTTCCCATATTTTTTCCCCTTCAGATCTCACTGATTGAGGACCTCACTCTAACCTTCAAAACATGCCCACCACTCAGTCACTTTACTCTACTTTCTCCTCCTAATGACTTTAATCTTCATCAACCTCTCCATTCCAGTTACTCCCCTATCCCTCCCATATTCAGGAAGAACCCCTGCCAACTCCCTCATACACTTGGTTCATGGATGGGTGTTCCTTTTCTCATGATCACCACAGCTTTAGAAGTGATAGAGTATAACTCCCTACCCCCCAGCACCACCAATCAACAAGCAAACTTAATAGCTCCAACCCAAGCATTCACCCAAGCTAAGAGTTAATCTTTGATCATTTATACAGATTCTAAATATTGCTTTCATATATTATTAGCTCATGCAGCAATATGGAAAGAGTAAGTACTCATGACTACCAAAGGCTCCTCCATCATCAACACTTCATACATCAATGCCCTCCTAGAAGTCTCCCTTCTCCCTTCTATAGGCATAGTACTTTGCAAAACCATCAGTGAGATAATTCCATTATTACAGCAGGTAGCAACCTGGCAAATCAAATGGCCCACAGGCAGCTCTATACCCACTCCCCAACAATGAATCCAACACCATTCCCCTTTCTACACCCCAGACACTTCCCAAAACACATCTGCACCTCAATACCACCCAAGATACCTATCACAGCCTCACCTATCTACACCACTTACTTCACCCTAAATTCTCTTCTTTAAGAGACTTTATCAAACAATTTCTAATTGTCACCACAGACCATATCAAATTCATCCTGGACCTCTCTTCATTCTGAGAGATATGTAAAAACAAAACAAACAAACAAAAAACTAATCCTTCCTCTAACATTTCATCCTCCCAGCCCAATGCAGTTACTCCACCTAATGGCTTGTCCCCTAAATGGATGGGACCATATGAAGTTACTCTTACCACCTCAACTGCCGTCAATCTTAAGGGGTTCCCCAACTGGATACACAGTTCAGCTCTCAAAACCTGCCCTCACCTTCACTTCACTGCAATGCCCACAGGGCCACTCACCTTGTGGCTCAAACAGACAAAAGCCTCCAAACTTCACCTGGTATCAGAACAACTCAAAGACCATACAACCCCAGATAAGTGACTCCCTCTTCCCTTCTCATTACTATCAATTTCTTCTCATCCTATGGACAGAGCTGGCCTCTGACCCAGGACTTCCAAGGCCTATGACTCCCACTTTCCTCTTCCAGCTCCTTCAGGACTTACATTTTTAGGGATCCTTTTCCAATTTCACCCCAACTAAAATTTACCTCATTTCTAAATGCCATTCTCTGCCTAGCCTTTTGTTGCCATGTGTGTTCAAGTTTTTACAGATAACCATCATGGAAAGGACTAAGACCTACACCAATGAAGTGATCAATAAGATGCTTCTGGGATAATATACTCACTTGAAAGAAGAAACCTCCCTCTAGGACCTGTCTCTGCCCCATCACCACCACCATGCCAGAAGGAATTAGCCATAAGAAGAAGAGACCTCCATCCATAAGCCACCCTAAGCCCTAGTATTTAAAAAAGGGAGGAATATTGACATAACTGCAGCCATTTTCCTTTTCCCACTCCCACTCTATGAACACTGTTCTTTTTCTCAAGAGATAAAGACAAGCAGTTCTCTGTTCTCTCTTTGAGAGAGAAAATATTTCTCTTCTCTGTTCTAAAGAAACAGTAACTTGCCTTCTGAAAAATCAGGTGATGCTTGCTATGCCAGTCACAAAGGCTATACTCGCCCCTAACAGGTGGCCATGATTCTGGCCTATAAAAGTTAATGCTCAAGGGGGAGTTGCTGCTGCTCTCCCTCTCCTGCTGCTTTTTCTCACTCATGTCACTCCCCTCTCTGCATGAGACAGACTTGTCAGGTGCCTGACAATAATTCTTCTTATGCCTCTATAATTGGTATTCCTATGGTCAGTCCTGCGCAACTTTTCTTTCACTCCCACCATCCCCAGCCACATCCCACATGGGCTGTGGGGCAGAGAGCAGATGACCTAGAACATCTTCATTCTCAAAGCACATTTCTGTGGGTGAAGGCAACAGAAGACCAAGACTGAGGGCTCTGTACCTTCAGGCTCCCTCTGCTGCCTATGCCCTCCACACTCCTCCCACCACAGGGATGTGCTTTCTGGGGGAGGATGTGCTAGCCCTCACCCTTCCAAAGCTCTCTCCCCCCACAATCCATGGAAAATGTGTCTGGGGAAGGCTGTTCATCTACAAATCCTGCCTCAGCTGACAGTTGGCCTACTCCCCTTGCAGAGGCCAAAACCCAGGGAGGAACAGGGCAAACTGGGGGTGGGGGCAATCAGACACCCAGTGGGCTCAAGGACAGTAGCAGGCAGGGAAGGCGTGGGCAGAATGTGGTTCTCAGAGGATATCTGGGTATCACCACCTCCCATGTTCTACTTCCTGAGCAGGCAGGCCCTGCCAGGAGCAAGACCAGTTGCCTGGAGCAGCCACTGCAACCTACCAGCCTCCAGTTGCCCTCTGGCTCTGAGGCCCGCTTGTCCCAAGCTGTCGCTGTTGCTGCAGCCAGAGCTCCATGCTGCAGCAACTGGAGTTTCAACATGGCCACCAGCAATGCCATCCTCACTGCCACTGCACAGTAACCAGACTCTCACCACCACCAAAGGATGAGGAAGCTCCTACCTGGATGCCTTGCTTGCCGCTACCACTTCCAGACCCCTCAGTTGCCTTTGCCACCACTGCCATAACCAAACTTCAGACACTGAAGCCTCCACAAATGCCCAGTGCCAAGGCTGGACTTCCCATTGCTGCTGCCACCCATACAACTGGACTCCCCAAACCGCCTTTGGACACCTAGCCTTGCTGATGCCTTCCTCGCAGATAGATGCCCCTGGTGCCAGATCCTGGAACTACCCCTTGTTGTTGGGCACCTCAAATGTGGAACACTGTTGTGGAACACTGAGGAAGGTGCTATACACTTTTGAGTCTCTGCAACCAGACTTCTTTCACAGCCACCAGATGCCTCCACAGGTGCTGTCTACACCTCCAGACTTGGAGAGAGTGGAAGGCATCCCCTTCCATGCCTCTGGCCTTTTCATCCCTGCCAGAGGATTAATTCCCTGACCAGTTAAGGCTCTCATAACTGAATAATTTCAACTCTAAACTTTCTTGCATTATGAGTTTTTTGGGGAAACCTAGTAACTAATCCATAATACATCTTCATTTCAAATAGCTTAGCAAGATCTTGTAACTTGCTGTAGCTTCTACATCAGCACTTGCTGCTTCAACTTGAACTTTTATTTTATGGAGATGGGCTTCTTGCACCTTCAAACTTCTTCTGGAGCTTTCTCATTTCTCTTGGCATTAGAACAATCTAGATATGGATTTGACTTAAGAGAATGTTGCTTGTTTCATCTGTTCTCCAGAAGATGAAAACTTTTTCTGTATTAGAAATAAGGCTGTTTTGCTTTCTTATGATTCACATATGCCCTGCAGCAGCACCTTAATTTCCTTCAAGAACATTTCCTTTGTATCCTTAGTGTTATTAACCAGTGCAAGAGTTACAGATTTTTATTTAGAGTGCAAAACATGAGACTCTTCCTTTTATTTAAACAGTATAGGCCATTACTGAGTTATTAACTGGTCTAGGTTCAATATTGTGTCTTAGGGAATAAGAGGATTGTGAGATATAATCCATAGAGCAATAATAACACACATATTAGTTTTGCTATCTTATATGAACAGGATTTATAGTACCACAAGACAATTAAAATAGTGAATATCACAGATCACATAAGACATATAATGTCCTGAAATGCTCACCACATTTTAGGCAGTTACCTCTTCCCCATACACAGGGGCCTCTATTTCACCTCCTCCAGGATGGGCTGTGGGTGACAACCTCCGAAGGACTCATGTTCTCTATGGGGGCTCCATCTTTACCTACATATTGTTGGTGGTAGCACAGCCTGGTGAATGAATTGAGCAGTGTTATGTCAACATAAAATTTTGTGGCTATTAATTACTGACAGTGTCATCATAAACAATAAAAAATTACCATCACAAAAAATAAAACAGGCAATTTCACGGAAGAGTGGGCCTTCTCCATGATTAGCTTTCAATACACCAATGTCACTGTCATGGTTGTACACACCTGTGATCGTAGAGGCTCAGGAGGCTGAAGAGAAGGATCGTGAGTTCAAAGCCAGCCTCAGCAACCTAGCAAGGCCCTATCTCTAAATAAAATATTAAAAAAGGTCTGGGTATGTGATTCAGTGGTTAAACATCCCTGTGTCCAATTCCTGGTACCAAAATAAAAAGTACACCAATATCTTGCATGCCATCTGTGCATATTTCCCTGGGTCTCTCAGAAACATGTCACATTACCCTAGTGCAGCTGGGCTATAGACCAAACAGAAAGGCAGTAGGGAAAGAGACTCGGCCACATGCTTGGGGTGATGGGTTCCTGCTGACCTGAGAGACAGCCCAACATATCCTGACTAGAAGCAGCCCAGCTGCCAGGCCCCTCAATCAAGCCAGGGTGTACTGTGTGTTGAGGACCCCCTTGGGGTGGGTCTACAGAAGCCTCTGAGAAAGCTGACCACCAGCTCTCACTTAGAACATGTTTTCCTCAGCAGGTTTGGTGGGCATTATATGTGCAAATACCGATGAAGTCTCTTAGACATGCAGGAAATTCACAGTAAGTGAAGAGTGGATGAGCAGGAGTCTAGTCCCAGGTTGGGCCAGGAACAAGATGGTAGGCAGAGGGCTTGCAACTGCCCACTGAGCACCTGTGCATGGGTCAGCTTCCTAGCCAGGCCCCCTGGTGGAATTCTTTCAAGGGTGTGAAGAAAACAGGGCTATAGTGGAAGCACCCCGAGCTGTTCCCCTAAAGTTTTATATCACTTCCCCAGGCAGACCTGAGCAAAGTTCTCCAGGGGACACATGACTGCCACAGGCTTGGGCAGGCACTGCACACATGGATAGCTAGGGAAAGGGTGGCATTCTCACTCAAGCTCAGGAGTAGACACACCTTTGAGCACCCCTTTCCACTAGGGATGGGAGACATTTGCCTGTCCCTTAAGGAGAGAGGGCACCTAAGTTGGCAGCAGAGGGAGCAGAGCCAGATGGGGAGGTATAGGGGCTCCAGGGGACCTGAGCAGGGAGCAACTAGTTGCAAAAGACACCAGCATTGTCCAGATTCCTGTCTGTCTCCCCTCCGGGTTCTCATGAGAAAGCTGCCACCTCATTCCACCCACCTGCTGGGGTGGGCTGGAGCTGGTGCCCAAGACCCCTGCCAGAGTGCCCCAGGCTATCAGGGTCCCCAGGAGGAACAGCCCTGTCCAGCTGCCCACCACACCCCACACAAACTTACACACACACACACACACACACACACACACAAACACACTGTACTCCCTGGCACTCCCATGGAAGCCCAGACTGGAAAGCTTGCAGGTGGCCCCAGAAGCTGCCCTCCTAACTTCTTCCAGATTTGGACAGACCTCCATCAGGACCATGGGTCAGGGAAATTGGAAGAACAGGGTTGAAGCTGAGAATAGCTGGCAGGGATCTGATGGCTTCTCTCTAATAAACTGGGCACAACTCAGACATCAGGTGGGAATGATTACTGTCTCACCTTCCCTGGGACTGAAAAGACTCCGGGAGGGGAGGAATCTAAGGACTGGCTCAGGCCTGAAACATGGTGACCAACAGTGAGGAAGGCTCTTTGGAGAAGCAGGGCTCACAGAGGCCACAGGTGTTGGCCTTCTAGCTAGCAGGCCACAGGTGGGAACTGTAGGGCAGACCATTCCCCTGGGGCTGTGGGAGCAGCACTCAGGGCTCTAAGCTCTTTGCTACAGAGCCTTATAGGCCACCATGAGCTAAGTGGTTTTAGGGGCTAAGAATATTATTGAAACTCTTATTAATTCAAGTCAGATCCAAATAGACTTTGCAGTTCACCTGCTGGCCTCTGTGCTTCTTCCCAGTCCCCCAACCTGCCTACGAACTGGGAGGGGGTGACTTCCAGCAGTGGATTGGCTGGCTTCTGGGTTTCACCTAGAACCCCTCAGGGCTCTTCTATGACCTCAGGAACTCCAGCCAGAGCTGGAGTGGCCTGTATGATCTGCCCAAGGCCAGCTTCTTTCTACCCCACCCCCAGACACTGGGCTGCTTGAGAGGGTCAAGCTGGGTCCCTTGGCCTCTTCCTCAATATCTCACTAGAGCCATGGGCCTCCTGGAGCCAACCATGCAGGGCCTCAGAGCCAGCTCAGGTTGCAGGGAATGAATCTTCCCCTTATATCCCTAGCACACTCTCCCAGAAGAGTGCCTGAAGGGCTTTGCTTGGAGCTCTGTGTCCTGGTAGGGACAGCTGTGTGCAGGTTATAATTCAGGCTTCTGTTCTGTGTGCTGGGATAAGTTACTTCACCTCTATGTGCCTCTTTCCAAATCAGTGGGATGGTAGGATCAGTATCTCCAGAATAAGCTGTGTGTTTGGGGGGCAAGAGGGGGTGTCTCCACTTTCCCCTCCAGGCACAGTGCTCCCACTGCAGACACCTCTCTCTTGCCCAAGGAAGCCCATTCTCTAGTCCCTCAGAAAGGTGAGGAACTTGGGGCACCACCAGGGGCCTGTGTAGGGTGTGGGCTCACTGACCTGGCCCACCTGCCCCAGCAGCAACCCAAGCAGCCCAGTGGTTCCCACTGCACTCCCCTGGCCAGGCACCTGGTGGAGTTTTGTCAATTACTAATGACAGCAGAGGTGGCTGCACTGGCATGTGGGTGAGTGGCAGGTGGGTGGTGGGCAAGGAGTGTGGAAGGATGGCACAGCCTGCTCCCTGCCTCCCAGCCAGGGGACCAAGCCCCTCAGCTTCTGACACCAGAGGCCAGTGTGGGCTGGTGGTGAGGTCCTGCTTGCCTAGCTGGCTTCCTCCCTTTCTGAGGCTCCTCCCCAACTTGCAGAGGGCAGCCTAGATAGTGGCAGGCCTGGGGAGCAAGCTGAGGGCCAGGACAGAGCAGAAAGACCAAGGGCACCTGCAGGAGGGGAGGAGGACATTGGGGAGCTCAGGCCCAGGAAAAGGCCTTGCTGTCTGTGCTCCTGCCCAGGCTGCAGGGAGCTGGGCATGGAAGGCAGCTTGGGTGCTTTGGGTTTTGTTTTTGGTGATTTAAATTTCCTTTGTGTTTTGTTCTAAACAAAGTTATAAATGTGCACAATTTGGATGGTCAGATAGTTCTGTAGGGCTTGGGATGGAACCCATCTCCTCTTCTGTAGCTCCCTACTTTCTCCATCCTCCTCCTGGTATTTAGACTGGTTCTTTTAATATTTACTTCTCAATAGCAATGTTGCTTCTGCTTTTTCCATTTCTTTTCAGATTTAGAAATTACCCATCAATATCCTGCTATGGAGGGTCAAAGTTTGTTCTCTCATGGAGGCCAGATGCACACACATGTGTGCACATACACAGTACAGTCTTTCTGATTCCTCCCATCCTCATGAATCAGGATTCAGAGTGTAGGAGATGTTTCTTTGCAAACATTGGTCACTGCTGAGTAATGTGTTGTAATTAATCTCTGTACAACTTCTTTTTTTTCCCTTAATAATTGGGGGGGGTTGTTATTCTCTATGTGTATGTTACTTATTTATCCCCAAACCCTGCCATGGAATATGAATCTTTTTTTTGTACTGAAAATATCAGGCCATCTATGCGCTTATTTTTTTTCCTAGAGCCTGTGATAGCCAGCCTCCAAGATGGCCCAGTGATCTGCCCTTCAGTAACTTGTGTCCCTGTCCTTCTGCATGGCACAGGGTGCATCTATATGACCAACAGAGGATGGCAGAAGCCATGGCTCTCTCCCTGGCTCCAGGTTTAGGTTACACAGCATACTGTATCTCTTGTCTTGTTGGTGGTCATATTCTCTCTCTCTCTCTCTCTCTCTCTCTCTCTCTCTCTCTCTCTCTCTCTCTCTCCCTATCTCTCTCCTCTTTATTTCCCTCTCCCATTCTCTCCCTGTCTCCATTTCTCCCTCTCTTTTTCTCCCCAACTTTCCTCTTCCTCTCTGCTTTTCTCTCTCTCCCTCTCCTCTTTTACTTTCTTTCTTTCTCTCCCTCTTTCTCTCTCCTTCTCCCTGTCTTTAGCTACCTCTCCCTTTTTCTGTCTCTCCCCTCTTCCTCTCTGACTTCTCTCGCTCTTGTCATTTGCTTTGAGGGAGGTCCCCTGCCCCATCATGAGCCACAATGTGAATGGGTCCACTTGGCTAGGATTGTAAGCATCCTTCCATTAGCCATGCTAGGATACTGTTTTGGAAGTGGTCTTTCAGCCCCCATCAAGACTTGGGAGGACTGTGCCCCAGCCATCCTCTTGACTGCAAGCAACCCCATGACATCCAGAGCCAGAATCCTCCACCATTCTGCTTCTGTCCCCTCCCAAAACTGTACAATAGTAAACCTTTGTTCTGGGATAACTTATTACACAGCAAAAGATAAGCAACACAGAGCCATTTGTCCTCAGGCACCCATATGTCTTGGTCACCTTCACTCCTGCTGCACCAGCAGGGACTTCTCTCCACTCCAGCCTGATAAGTTCTTCCATCAGCTTCTGGGTGGCATCCCCTCCTTCCCATATCTCACACAGCCCTATATTTTGGACAGCTCTCTGGTTTTATCCTGAGTGGCAAGAGTGCCAGTCCACCATGATCTGCCTCAGAGCCAGCACCCCAGGCCTGATCTTCTAGCAGGAAGGCCTGGAAGTGGAGCTATTTTGTTAACTTCCATGAGTTCCTAAAGCACATGGACACATGACTTCAGGTGTCTGTCTACAGCCTTCATATGAACTGCACAGTTGCATGTTGAAAACCCAGCTTCCTGGAGGGCCTGCTGGTTCCTACTCTGGGCCCACAGTTCTATGTGGGTTGAGGCCACCTGTGCTAGGCAGCTTTCTGTTATTGTGATAAAATAACTGAGAAAATCACCTTAAAAAGAGGGAAGGTTCATGTTACCAGAGGTTTCAGTTCATGATCATCTGTTCCCATTACTTTTGGGCCTGTGGCAGGTCAGCACATCATGGCAAGAATGACACTGCTCACCTCATGGTAGACAGAAAGAAAAAACAGGAAGAGACCAGGGGCACACTTTCTCCTGGAGAGCACACCCCTGGCATCCTAGGACTGCCCACTAGGCCCACCTTCTACAGGTTCTACCACCTCTGGATAGGGCCATGGGCTGGGGACCAAGCCTAACACATGGGCCTCTCAGGGACACTCAACGTCCAAACAATGGCACCACTGGGCTGGGCTGTCTGCCTGGGCTGCCTGCCTGGGCTGTGAGGTGCTGGGGAACCTCCTGCAGCTTCACTAATTATCAGTTTCTGTTAGCTTCCCCTGTCCACGGCCTCTAGCACGGGCAGTGGACCCCTGAACACAGAATGGAGCCATCCTCAAGCACACTCTGCTCCAGGCCTAGCCTTTGACCAGGTTGTCATCCTCCCTGGGGACTCCTCACAGGATCTCATGTGGGTGAATCCTTGAGCAAGAGTGTGCAGGTGTACAAGCCAAGTCATCCTGTGTGTGATCAGAACTCCAGGTCACGTGTGAAAGAAACTACCTGAAGCAAAAGTGACTCCTGTGCGTTGACTCCAGGGTGAGCCAGACCCTGCAGGGCCCAGCTGCCTCTTGGCTCTGTACCAGCCCTGCCCCATGGGGGCTCAGCAGCAACTCCAGATTTCCTCCTTCCTGCATCTAGGGATCCCACGCATGGGGATGTTCTAGCTGAGTGGCTCCAGCTAAAGCCACAGATAGTGCACATGTCACTGTGGCTTGGGGCCAGAGTCAGGGGCAGAGCCAGCCTCTACCCACCCATGGAGATGCGGTTTCTCAGTGTAAAATCAAAGCTCTGTTGCCAGAGGAAAACACCAGGTGGGGAAACTGAGGCTGGGGCCTTCTGCAGAAGTGTAGAAGCTCAAGGGACTCATGAAGCTTTATTCCAAAGCCCTAGTAAGGCACCGTCTCCTCCCACCAGCACCGTGTTCCATCTCCTAGTAATTCTCTTCCAATGCCAGCAGGGAACAGTGTGATTAGGGCCACATTATTAACTTGCCAATTTCATTTCTGGGGCACAAATGCTAAAGGCTTAGGCAACCCACTGGTAATTTGTCTCCAGGACAAATTACTTGGGTATCTATTAAATATCTGGGGAAATGTCAGGCAGGACCTGTCATGCTCCTAGAAAGAGAAAGCCAATCAACTGGAGCATCAATTGGATCTGGAATCAGTCTCCAGCAGGGCCAAGAAGGAGGCTTCACTGCTCCCTCTACTGGAACCAGGAGCACTTGGCATGCGCTCTGGTCTCTGCTACCTCATTAATTCCTTAGTCACCTGCCCAAATGAGTCCTGGCTGAAAGAGGGGAACAGAGCAGTACTGAGGAGGGACAGATGCTCAGGCAGATGGGCAGAGACCAACTGCCAGGCTAGCTCTTGTCTCTTTGGCAAGCAACACTCATGTGCTCTGGGTGCCTGATAGGTGTCCCCCAGATGAGTACTAATGACCACACACTCACAAGCCCTACCCATGGCTTTGTCCATGGTGTAGCCCAAGCACCCCCTCTGGTGCAGTAGATTACCCCACCCTGGTCTACTCAGCAAGTGATTGAGAGCTGCCAATTCCCAGCCCCCAGCCTTATGTCTATTCATGACACTGACATATGGTACCTCCACAGGGGTGGAGTGGTCCAAGGAAGCTGCTAATTGAGACAGTGAAGCATGTACTCATTTGAGCCCTGCTGAAGTAGAACAAATGTAAGATGCTAGGGAGCAGAGGGCCGCCTGGGGGTACTGTGTGTCTGCATGCAGCACTGCAGAGGTGTGGGAGGAGGGAAGGGGGAACATGGGCAGGCTGAGGGGCTTGGCAGTGGGTTCTGGGTCCTAAGGAACTGGGCTGGCCATCCTGGCGCAGGAAGGCTGGCTTGTAGCAAGAGCTCAGCTGGCAGCAGGTCCCATCTTCTCCCCTCCTCTCACACCAAAGGAATGCTAAGCCAGTGACCATAGATGCACCAGAGGCTCATCAGCTCAGCAAATAGGCCCTAAAATGTTCTAGTTCTTTCTGCAACAAAGATGTCCTATCTCACATTGAAGCAAAGTTTTGAGAGTTCTGAGCCAATGTCTTCTGTTTTTATTGGCCCATGTCAGTGATTAGGGTAATGCTGCCCACCAGTGCTTTCCCCAAGCCCCTGCTACATGCTGGGCTCCCTCTCCAGTGCCCAGCTGAGGATCAACCACCAAAAAGCCCTACTCCTGGGACTGGAGAGGGCAGAGATGAGCCAAAGGCCAGGATCCCAGGGTCCTCAGCAGCCTTTCCTCCCCACCTAGGTCTGGAGCTTGCTGCCTGGAAAGAGGCTTCTTTACCAACTGGCCACATGCATCCTAGATGACCAGTGGGTGTGAGATCTATGGCCACCACCTCCCAGGAGGTGCAGGTTCATGATCCCCTGACCCAGTATGACCACCTGCCCCTGCAGTGATAGAAGTCAGAGGAGTTGGAGATGGGATCCAGGACAGGAAAGGCTAGGATACTCAGGCTGTCTAGAGGGAGAGCTGGGGTTGGGGCTTGCCCTTGGCTCCAGCTGAGTTTCTGAGCCTCTGGGACACTAGAAAGTTCTGGATGCCCTTCCATTGGCCTGAGCTTGCTCTCTGTGCAGTGGCAGCCTCATGGGGAATGACTGTGGGGTCCACCTGCTCCTTCTTGGCAGGGGTAGGTCTGGGACCTGGAACTAGTACCCCAACACTGTAGGCTTTTCCAGGGAGTGAAGCAGTGGCAGTCTTATCCATCAAGGGCACAGCCTGCTAGAGAGGGGCCTCCATCAACTCCCTCAGGCAGCTGGACTGAGGGGCTACTGCCAGGGCAGCTCTGACTCCAGGTCCAGCAACACCCTTATTTCAGCCCTGTTGGGCCATTTGGGTATTCTGACCTGCCCAGCCTCACCATGGACAAGGAGTTTCTGTCTCAATGGAATGTTTGGGGCGGGGGGTCTCTGCCCCTGGCCCTGACCTTGGCTGGCAGTGTTCACATCTGCTGCAGGTACGGGGCTGACTGCATGTCAGGCACTGATGTGCAATAAGGCATCTGCTGCCACCACCTTGGGGCAGATGACTGACAGTGAGCTAAGTGTGTATGAGGGAAGGAATGCCCTAGAAACTCCTTCCTGCAGGGAGTATAGGGTGAGAGAGGAAGGCACCTGCTGGTGGAGGGAGCAGGGATCACATCTGAGGGAGAGTGCTGGGATCACATGGGCTCTAAGGTTGGGGTGGGGCCCAGGAGCCAGATCCTGGACACAGTTGGCTTGGACCCAGCCTTAGAGAGGGTGCAGGACCTTGCAGGACAGGATTGGCATGCCCCTGTCATGCCTGGCCAGGTGGTCTTAGGCAAACCCCTTCCTTCTCAGTTCTTCAGGGCCTGAAGGAGAGTGTTTGGTGTCTTTTCATGCTTTCATTTCCTGATCCCTGAGCTCGGCAAGATAGGGGCTTCCTCAGCACACAGAAGCCTGCCATCAGCAGGATCATCCAGCCAGGAGGTAATAGGGCCCCAGCACACCCTATCAGACTCCTCTCAGGGTGTAAAGGAAGGGTCTCTACCCTGAACTCAGAGACTGAGCCTCCCACAGAGCTTGGAGTGGCTGTCATTGAGGTCCCCATTCTGAGCAAGATCCTTTGTCAGCGTGGGTCAGGACAACAAAGGGACACTGTCCATGTTACACCTCCAACAACCTTGCACAGAGCCAAGTACTCGGCTCTGGTGCCCTGAAGTTTACAGAAATTCTTTTTCTTGTTATCTATAACCATTAATGATCATTTTGATGCTCCCTATGAGAACTCACTTCCCCAAAGGATCTGTCTGGGTCAAGAGCTGCACAAAGCCATAGCAGACACCAGCCCATCCTTGAGGTCCCATCTACACTATAGATTTTAGCAGACTTAAAGTATGAAAAAAAAAAAACATGCAAACATGAGAGATTTATTTCTCTCTCTTATTTAATGCATAGGACAAAATGCCCAGTGTAGCTGGGTATTAGTTTGCTATAAAAAAATAGCACAATCTAGATGGCTTAAACTACAGATCAAGGTGTGGGCAAGGTTGATATCCTCTGAGGCTGGAAGGGAGAATCTGCCCCAGTCCTCTCTCCAGCTTCTGGAGGTTTCCATCAGTCTTGTATTCTTTGGCTTGTAGAAGTATTACTGCACCTCTGCCTACATCTCACATGGTGCTCTCCCTGTGTACCTGTGTCCCAATGTCCCCTTTTCATAAGGACACAGTCATATTGGATCAGGGTCTGTGATAATGGTCCAGTTGAGGCCACTTTTATAAGGGACATAATTCAACTTCTAATGAGCTGTCTTAGTTTCTTTTCAGGGCCAAGATAATTTTGAGGGTTTCTACCTCACAACTTTATTTACCATGAGCATGGAACGATTGATATTTCATACATAAGCCTCTGCACAAGGCCACTGCAGAGTGTGTGTGCACCCTGTGACGTATCCCTTGAGCAATAAGCAGGACATGTGTGCAGATAGAGAGAATCCTTTTTGACTCAACCTGCTTTCCTCAAAATAAACTCTCCTTAATGAACCATTAGTTGGCTGTGATTTCTGTAACCAGAGAGGCAGAAAAAGAGGCCAATATTTATTTGACACATAAATAAGAACACTTGTAAACATGAAAAACACATTACAGGGCTGAATTTAATTGATGTCTTTCAAACATGTGACTGTTCAAGACCATGTGATTTCTACCAAAAAGCTTTCAAAACAATGTGCAGGAGACAGTATTTCTGTCTACACACTGATTGTGTTAACTGGATGTGTTCTATAAGCTGCCCTTAAAAAGGTGACCAATACAATTCTGTATTTGCTTGACAAAGTTGATTACAGTAGCATTGGTTTGCTTATTAATATCTCAAGTAATAATTTCAGTAAAGCAATGATCTCCAAAGTGCAACCTTCTAGTTTCAAATATAAAATTTATAAACTATTCATCTGAACTGACTTGTCTTACACTCTCTGCCTTTGATATCCTTAAAGAGTCAAAGCCAGAGCCAGCAGCACTGCACAAGGCCTGCCCTTCCTCAGGCCCAAGGTCTAAAAAACCACCCCACCACTCATATCCTTACGTTAAGATATTTCTATGCACTTAAAAATTATTTTGTTGATTTTGAAGTTTTTCTCTGAAAAATTCCTGGTTTAAGAAATAAGCTAGTATCAGAAAGTCAAGGATCCACTGTTTTCTTTCTTATGTAAACACTAGAACAAAAAAAAAAAAAAAAAGAAAAGAAAAAGGAGAGATAAATTCTATGGAAATAGGAGGGATATCAGTGGAGTCCAGAAAGGAGCTGGGGGCTAGGGATGGGGAAAGGGAGGAACTGCAGAATTAAATTGATCAAGTTATGCTGTGGACATGTATGAATACACCACAGTGAATTTCATTTTGTGTTTATCTCTACAGCACAAATAAGAAGACCAATATAGAGGAAGGGGAACTGGGGAGGGAGGAGGAGAGGGGAAAGAGGAATTACTTATTCCTGTATGGAGCAAATTACAGTTCATCCATACATGACTGTGTCAAAAAGAACCCCATTATTATGTATAACTATAATGAACTAATAAAAACCCTTAAAATATGAACATTAGTAACTCAAGTCTATTAAGCATCTTATCATCAGGAATTATTTTATTTGCAGATATTTCTAGGAAAGGACAGTAATTAAAGTGACTGTGATCTTTCTTAAAAAATAGCAAACTCATGAGTTTGTCTTAAATGAATTATAACTTCAAAAATGAATTAATAATAATGTCCCTTTCTTTTCATTCTTATTTCTGTGGAGTGGAGATATGAAATTAAGATGGATTCCTATAAAATCCTCACAAAGTTAAGTGATTTTTCTCTTTAGTATTAACTATTTCTTGGTCATAATCTGAGCTTCTGATAATGCTTGTTAGTTAGGGTTTTATCATTGTGACCAAAATACTTGACAAAAGCAACTTAGAGGAGGAAAAGTTACCTTGGGTTCATGGTTTTAGATGTTCAAGTTTATGGTCAGTTTGATAGCTCTGAGCCCAAGATGAAGCAGAGCATCAGGGCAGAAGGACATGGCAGAGAAAAGCTGCTCAACACATAGCAGCCAGGGAGCAGAGAGAGAATAAAGCAACAGGGACAAAATACAAATATCCAGAGACACACCTCCAGTGACCTGCTTCCTCTAGCTCCTCCCCACCTGCCTACAATTATGCCCCAGTTGATCCATTCAAATTGTTAATTCAGAGAATGGATGAATTTACTGGTTTGGTCATGGCTCATAATCTAGTTCTTTAACCCCTAAGAATTCCTGCATTAACATAGGAGCTTTAGGGGGACACCTCACATACAAACCATAACAATGCTAATAGTAGTGCTTTCTGACCATAAGAAATCCTCATAGTTCTGGGTTGTAGGTTGTTATGGTTTGGATGTGGTTTGTTCCTTAAAGTTTCATATGTTGGAATTTGGTCCTCAGTGGGAGGTAGTGGGACTTTAAGAGGTGGGGCCTAGTGATAGTGATAGATAATCAGGATATGGGAGTTCACCCTTGGAAGGGATTTATGCTATCTCTCAGGAATGGGTCAGGTCTGATAAAAGTGGATTTGTTCATAGGACAGCAGGTTGTTCTACAAGAGAGAGCCGTATCCTGTCCAATCTCTTGATTCTTGGTCTTGTTATGCCACCTCCTCTGTCAGTGCTCCCACCTTTATGAATCCATCTGCCATGAGCACCTCACTAAAGCAAGTAGAAGCCAGCACCATGCCCTTGGCCTATGAGCTAAATAAGCCTCTCTTCTTTTGAAAAAGTACATAGTCTCAGGTATTTTATTATAGCAACACAGATTCAAGCAGAGTTTCATAGACAGATTTCTGTGGATATGTACTTCTTCTCTTGACATAGGGAAGGTGGGAGGGTTCTTTGACTCTCCCACCAAAGAAGGCACCAAGGAGGGTGTTGTGGGCCAAGGAATGGAGGGAAGGGCACTCCCCTTATCCCCTTCTTCTCAGGATGGCTCCACTACTCTTTCCTTATCCCCTTCTTCCCTGGATGGTTCCACTACTCTTTCCTTGCCGTGATAGGGTAGCAGCATATGGTATTGGTGCCGCCCAAGTGGGCACATCATAATAGAAAAGGAATTTGGATAAAGTGGTCCTAGAGAAATTGAGGCTTTATCTGAGGTGATTCAGTGATTCTGTAGGGTATTTGGAGCCAGAAGCATCATTATCTCCTGGCAAGGTGTTAATAATCACACCAGAAATTCAGAGAAGGAGCTCCTGATCTGTTTCCACCAGACTCTAGAGAATGTGTATGCAGGTTGCAGTATGTAAGCCATTATCCATCTGGGATAATAGAGATGTCTTTAGTGCAATATGGGCCTTTCTAATCATTTAAATCTTGTTTGGGGCAGTGGTTCTCAACTGGTTTTTTTCCAGTTAGGGTCATTTGCAGGGTCTGGTGACCTGTTTTGGTTGCCATGATTTCTAAGGGTGGGCAGAGGTCAGAGATCTCCAGCCACAAAGATGTGAAGGATCCACAGCACTAGATGTCAATAACAACAAGATCTAGAATTATGTGGGTATCGGGTCCTATATAGAGCAAATTAGTTCTTATTTGCAGCAATTTAGGACTACATTATACCTTTACGATGTTTTTGTTCACAGCAGTTGATGCCTTATTCTGTGGATTAGAGCAGTAGTGAAATTCAGTGTTTATTTAAGGACATTTATTCTTAAGGGAACTTCACAAGGAGGAAACCATGTCTGGTCCTAGGCCCTCTGAGAGGACTGCACAGTTTTCTTTTGCTACAGGCCCTTTCTGTAGGATGAGGCTTCAACAGAGGATATTACCACCACCTTGTGGCCATCATGTGCAATTGCGATGCATAGGCTGGGTCTCCTATAAATTATTAATGATTTATTATGATTGATAAGACATAACTCAACCTTTATAGAATCCATTTACTTCCTGGCATAAATTTTATACAGAGTTGTTTTTCTTATTAAGTAAAATCTCAAGGTGAATTAGAGATTTTCTTTAAATGAATAAGTTCCTCACTCTCTTTTAAATTTGAAATATTAATTATGATGATAAAACATTAAAGTGTTTTGTTAAGGCAAGTATTCATTGTTAAAGATTTGGTAAAAGACACAAAATGATAACAAAGATCTGAACATTGTTTTTATAAATTCCTAGTGCTTGCAAGAACAATTTAATAATGAAAACAATAACATCAAATCATTTAAAAATACCCTTTGTCTTGGAAATATTTACTGAAAAGAATTCATATAAAACAGATATCATTTTAGCTGTTATTTTATTTATTATGACAAAACTGTGACATAATTTTCATAAACTGTTGAAGTTTTTTCTGAACAATTTCAATACACCTGTTCAAAATGTTCACTTAGTTTTGACCAATAAAACCATATAGCTATGAAACCACTGAACATTTTCACTGCCCCAAAGTTCCTTCCTACCTTTAAGAAGCCATTCTCCCCATCCTGGCACCAGAAGACCACAGGTCTTATTTCTATCACTAGATGGCTTTTGTCTCTTTAGAATTTAACACGAATGGGGTCATTAGTATGCATTCTGTTGTATCTGACTTATTTTGTTTGGAGTAATGGTTTTGAATTTCCTACCTTTTGCTTCTTTTTACTGTTGAGTAGGATTTTGTTGTATGGAAACACTAAAATTTGTTTTGCTTTTTACTTATTTTTTAAAATATATTTTTGTTTTACTTGTAGATGGACACAATGCCTTTATTTTTTATTTATTTATTTTTATGAGGTGCCAGGGATCAAACCCAGTGCCTCACGCATGCTAGGCAAGCGCTCTACCACAACCTCATCTCATGCTTTTTACTTATTGATGGACACTTGAGATGTTTTCAGTTTGGGGCTGTTATGAATAAATATGATATGAACATTTTTGTTATAAGTATTTATGTAGATATATATTTTCATTTCTCTTGAGTAATTACTTATGAATACACTTTCAGGTCATGTGTTAAGTATATGTTTGTTTAATTACATGGGAAACTTCCACATGACTACTAATTTACACCAGAAATGTGTGATAGTTCCAATTAAATACACATGCTTGCCAATATTTGTCATTTCCTGAGAATTTTCTCATGTGTAAATAAATACAGGTATTTTAATGAGTATGTAGTGATATATTAGCAAGGCTTTAATTCACATTTCCAGGGAACTGTGTAATGATGTGAAATCTTTTCATATGCTCTTTGGTCTTCTTTATTTTCTTTTGTGAAACATTTCTTCCAATCTTCTGCCTAGTTTGCTAAAATTAAAATTGTATTGATAACTATAGATTGTCATTATAGTTGGCATAGAGAAAAGTGATTGTAACTGTTGTTTGACTGATTTATACTTTCATTTATCTTCAAGGAAAAATATAACTTCATATCTAATCAGATACCAGTTGCTAGACCTTGTCTCTTTTATATATATTTGTACTAGAGACTGAAACTGGGGCCTTTATATACTATACAATTGCTCTAATTATGCTTTAGTTATATTCTCAGACATTCTGAAATTTATTTGAGACATGGTCTCACCAAGTTGCCCATTCTGGCTTTGAACTTGTGATCCTCCTGCCTAATGCTTTCTGAAAAAGAAAAAAAAAACTTTGGTAAAAGAGACAACATAAAACTTATGCTATCAGGTGTTTTTAAGTATACATTTCAGTTGTGTTAAATAGTTAAATATATTATGCAGTGATTGATATTTGTTTGTTGGCCTTGTGTTCTGCAACCATATTAGAGGTTATTTCTGCAACATTGGCATTTTTACATGATTCACTGCTTGGTTATGGCCCCATGTATAATAGATGTCCACTAGATCATCCCAGTTCTAAATTATTCAGTGGATGAATGATATAAATAAAAACTTTTAAACAGATTCAGAAATGGTACATTTCACAACACAACTGATCTCATCCTTCAAAAATCAATGTAAATTCCCCAACAAAGAAATAAAAACACAAACAGAAAGGAGCACCAAAATGGTAAAATGTACATAAATATAAAATACTCTTGTCTTTTGTTTTACAAATTCTTGACAAAATAATTTACTATTTAATTAAAAGCAATAACAAGAGTGCCATGGGGTTTCTAACATATACAGAAATAATATGTGTGAATACATGGACATACCCAAACAATGGGAGAAGGAAATTAATATATTGATATGTAATTAAAAAAAATTTAGTTGCTGAGGGACCTTTATTTAATTTATTTATATGTGGTGCTGAGAATCGAACTCAGTGCCTCACACATTCTTGGCAAGTGCTCTATCACTGAGCTATAACCCCCAGCCCTTATTATGTGATCTTTACAATATACATTAATTGATATCACATTTGAAGATAAACGGTGATAAGTTGAAGGTGAATAATATAAACTGGAAAGTAAACACACAAAAAAAACCTTGAAAAGAGATACTGAGTAAAATCTAATAGTGAAAAAAATGCAAGTGATTTACACAAATAATTTTAAATGGTGTAATAAAAAGGAGAAAACCAAATGACAAACAAAAATGAATGGTGCCTTTGAACCTAGGCATGTCAATATTTACATCAAATGTAAATGCTCAAAAATAATTTAATGAGAAGGCAGATATTTTAAGACCTAATGAACAGCAAGACCCAACTCTATAACATACATGTAAAAAGTGCACTTCAAATCTAAATAAACGTATAGATTAAAAGGATGAAAATGGTATGTGATGCAAAAGTTAAGGAAGGAAAGCAGGGAGAACTATAGCAATAGCAGATCAAAGAGATTCCTACACCCAAGTATTGCTGTGGAGAAAGAGGAAATTTCCATAATGACAGCAATATCAATTAAACAACAACAACAAAAAGCTATACTAAGTCTCTGTGAATACAATAAGAAAGCTTCCAAAAACATGAATCCAAGATTACTTGTTATAAAAAAGAAAAATAGGAGAATCTTCAATCATACTGAAAGATTTTACCCTTTGTTTCTCAAGAGGATTTGAAAATCTTGACAACCAACTTGTCTTAGTTGAATTATCTGACAAAAAATACTCCAACAATGACATCAAAATACACATTCTTTTCAAAAGCCAACACAAATTATGTTCTGGGTCATAAATTTAGTCTCAACACAATTTAAAGGACTCAAATTATGCAGAATGTGTTCTCTGAACATAATGCAATTATACAGAGGAAAATGTTTATAACAGAAAGATATTATGGAAATCCTAGAATATTGGGAAGTTAAATAATGCTCCTCTAAAATGGTCATTGACCAAAGAAAAATAAAAAGGTAAATCTTAAGCTTTTTTGAAATTGAATGATTAGGAAAACATAGCATACCAAATTTGTGAGGTTCAGCTGAAGCAAGCCAAAAAAGTTATTTACAGTTTTAAATGTATTAAAAAAGAAAAATAATTATAAAACAAAAGCAAATAGATTCAAAGTAAATAGAAGATTCTTATAAGGGCTAAACCAGCATGATAGATAAAAAGGAGAACTATGGAAGATCAATGAAATAAAAATTTAAATCTTCAAAAATATCAATGAAACTTACAAATCTTTATCTATACGCATTAAGGGAAAAAAAGAGAATATCAAAAATAAAATAAAAGACATCACTATATATCCTAAAAATACTGAATGTAATTGAATATATATTGAAAGGGTAATAATTAAATATTATAAAACACTTTGCTAAAAAATTAAATAACATAGATCAAATAAAAAACTCCTTGAAGACATAATACATAAATAACACAAGAAGAAAAAAATTACATGGCCATCCCATATGTATTTTAAAAGTTGACTTTGTAATAAGAAATTTCCCATGAACAAAACTCCAGACCCAGAAGACTTCACTGGTTAATACTGTCTAATATATATATATATATATATATATATATATATATATATATATATATATATATATATATATATATATATATTTCATAAATGCTTTCAGAAAATTAAGGAGGAAGGAACATTTTGCAAATTATTTTATGAGACCAGAAGTGTCATGAGTCCACAAAGATTATGAAACAAGAAAAAGTATGACTAAAATGTCATGAAAATCGAAACAAGATCTATGCACAATAGTAGCAATTCAAAACAAGCAATATAGAAAATTGACAATGCATCAGGGTACAGAACACTTGCCCCAGAAATACTAAATTGAAGAACTAATTATTGTAATACACCATTTTAGAATAAAGGGCAAAAAATATGATCATCTCAAAAGATGCTATGGTAACTTTTCATCACTATAAATTCATACATTAAAAAAAGTCTGTTTCTGGATCACAATCTTGGAAATTCCAGTCCATGTTCTGTTGGCATCATTGATTTGGGCCTGCCTGATGTGAGGTAGCACATCATGATGGAGGTGCCTGGTGAAGTAAAACCACTCCCCTCAAGGCCAGGGAGCAAAAGAGAGAAAGAGGAGGGTCTAGTCCCACTATCATCTTTGAAGGCACATCTCCCACTGACCTAAAGACATCCTACTAGTCCCCGCTCTTGAGGGTTTCACTATCTCTGAATAGTGTCACCCTGGGGACCAAACCTTTAACAATCCATGAACCTTTAAGGGGACACTTATTCCAACTGCAGCAGATGTAGACTAAATATTTTAAAACTCCAATAACCATATGTAATTCAACCTCATAGTAAATTTAAGTGGGAAGAAATTTCCCCAATGTGACAATGGGTGGCAAGGAAAATCCATTGGAAATATAATACTAAATCTTGTGCCTTAATTTCTTCTTCTATAATCTAGGACAAGGTTCTCACTTCTCCCATTCAAGATTTCATTGGATATTCAAGCCAGTCCAGTAAATTAAGACCAAAAAAAAAAAAAAAAAGAATAATCTACAGATTTTAAAGGAAGAAGTAAATATGTGTTTATTTGAAACAATGTTCTTATGGAAATAGAAAAGTCTACGGAATCTAGAAAAAAGTACGAGACCAGGTAAGTTGAAGTTAACAAAGACAAGATAAAAGGTCATTTATACAAAAATAAATTTTTATTTCTATTAATTGGCAACCTACAATATAAGAATAAAAATGTAAAAGCCACAATACCACTGACAATACCACGTTAGAGGTATTTCTAACTATAAAGAGAAAGATCATGAATTTGAAAGTGAAAAGACTAACCAGAGAGGGGACAAATACGTTTTCAGATGAGAAAGAATTGAAATGTGGAATGCAATACTTTCAATGTGTACAATCCACAAATGACTGTCATTGATAACAGAAAGAATCATTTTTAGGTGTCACTTTAGTGTGGCCATCCATGATCACTAGCCTTAAAATTCAAGTGTATGAAAATATACTATGAGGGGCCACTTGTGAAAGACTGGAAGCAGAGTTAGCTGGCACTGTGACTTGGGAAGCAGTTTGGCATTATTCTTATTGTCAGATGTGCATGCTCCCAGTGACCCAGAAACTCCACTCCCAAGCTGATAAACTCTAGAAACACTTTTGCCCACTTTCATAATGAAGATTATATACAATGGTATCATGTATAAGAACAAAATAATTAAATAAAAAATAAATTGCAGTAGAGTCATGCAGTGGTGTATATGATGAAGTGCTTGCAATAACAAGGATTAATGCAAGTTTCTCAACTTTGACATTGGAATTTTGGGCTGGCTAACACTTTGTTGTAGAAGGCTGTCCTGTGTATTGGGGGGTTAATCAGCATCTCCAACTTCTCAGGGAAAGGCCAGCAGCATCCTCACATAGATACAGTTGAAAACATATAGATGTTGCCAAATGTCTCTGGGGAGGCAAAGACACCTCTGCTTGAGAACCTCTGATGCAAAGTGAAAAATCAACCATAGAAATCTATAAAGTAGAATAATACTGTACTACTAATGCATAGAAAAAATAAAAAGTAAAATTGTCCTGTTGTCTCAACATGTCACAATTGTGTAAATTGTACATGCACACATGTGTTTGTGTATGTTTGATATGTATATACATATCAAATACATACCTTCTCAGGACAGGCATATTTAAAATCAAGAGAATTATGAGCTCCACATTTGGATGGGTGCTCACTTGGGGTTGGGAGGAAATGCAGGAGGATGAACAGGTGGGGTGTACTCAGAATTAGTGTTCTGGTCATGATCTTTGGCAAATTGTAGCTTTGGGGACTTGGCTTTGCTTGGTTGTTCTTCTGGTGGTCCTTCTCAGATAATGTGGTGACTTTGGGGATTGAACTGGAAACACAATCATCTATGCTGGCCTTACACCTGTCCAGGCTGGAATAGAGGGTCTTCCTATGTTAGGCTTTTCATTTCTGACTTCATCAGAGAGTGGTGTTTTCATATTTTTAAAAGGTAAGCACTAATGTGCACATGTTTATGAAGCTTCTGCTTCTGCCATATTTGCCAGTATCACCTTGGACAAAGGGCAATATTTCAGTAAGTATTTTCTTTTTCTTTTTCCACTGAAACCAAAATACCTGAAAAGAACAATTAGAGGAGGAAAAGTTTATTTTGAGATTCATGGTTTCAGAGTTCTCAGTCCATAAATGGCCAACTCTGTGGCAGAACATCATGGCAGAAAGGTGTGGAGGAGGAAAGCAGCTCAGATCATGAAACTCAGAAAGAAGAGGGAGAGAGCCCTGCTCTCCAGGAACAAAATATATACCCCAAAGTCATACCCATTGTGACCTACCTTCTCCAGCCAACACTCCCTGCCTACAGCTATCACCCAGTTAATACTTTCAGGTGGATTAATGCACTGATTAGGGTAAGGCTCCCACAACCCAAATCATTTCACCTCTAAACTTTCTTTCATTGTCTCCCATGTGAGCTTTTGTGAGACATATCATAGTAAATCATAACAGAAGCCCCTTGGCTAGGTCAGAATCAGTATATGAGGGGCTCACACAAGGTTGTGTATCTTGGGTGTTATGGATAACTGAGGGCCATTAATGTGGCAGTTTATCAAAATAATCTTGAGGAACTTTGGCTCAGCTGCACTGTAATCATTTATGGTAATAGCTTTTTCATATTTGATATGGCAGAAAAATAGAAGTAAAATTGCATCTCACACATTGCCTTTCTTCATCATTAGTTATAACAAACAAGAGGTAGCATTAGATATTTAAATATTTGTTGCATCCTTTCTTTTTGATCTCTCCATAATTCATACAGAAGCTTCTAAAGATCAAGTGGAGCCAGAGTGACAATATATCAGAAATCAAAAGGTCTCCACTGTACAGTTTTCTAAAGGGCCTATTTGACCCAAGAGATGTGTGCTAAGTTCAGATGTATGTAGGAGGTTCAGGAGCCTGGCTTTCAATCTTGAAATCTGAGCAAATATTCCTATAATTTTGTACTGCTTTGGCTCCAAGGAACAACTTTGGAGGAGACCCTGGTTCAACCACAATACCAGGCTTCCTCTTTATAATTTTGTCTCACATTGAAACTGTGCAAGTTAGGAGACTGAAGAAACTTGGAGTGGGAATCTTAAGTACAGAATTGGTCTTAGGTAGCACGTCAAGGCTGAGGACATGACTGTAATTCAGACAGGGAGCCTACATCTGAGGATGAAGGTGGCAAAGGTACACTGAATCTAACAGCTCAGCCTAATTTTCTTGATTTCTTAATGGGACTGAAATAATAGCCTTATCATTTATTTATTAAAGAGAGGAGCAGAGAAGCCATCTCTTGTGGGTTATCATACTATCTGGAACATTTGAAGGCTTTTAATATACAATATCTAATAATAACCATACATGAGTGAGACAAAAAATGATGATAGATAGCAAGAGGGAAAGAAATACAGGCAGATCTCCAAGGGGCCCTGATATTGAAATTGTTCTTTAACATGACCATGGTTAATGTGTTGAAGATGGTAGATGAAAACATAGTCAGAGGAGGTAGAATGACCTACAATGTCATTAGGAAATTTAAGTCCATGTTAAAAATCAAGAGAATATTATAGAATGGACATATAATATGTAGGAAATCAAGAATTAAGAAAATGAGTTTTAATCGCTGATTTGATATAGCAGAGCTTAGAATTACTGAAGTAGAAGACAAATCAATAGCAAATATCCAAACTGAAATAAAGAGAAAATCCATTTAGCTACATAAAAGTTAACATTCAAAAGTTAACATGCAAAATTTGAGTCCTAAAAAAGTGAAATAGAAATGGCAAAGATAACATTAAAAGAGAATGATCAAAAATTTTAATAAATTGATGAAAGGCATTAACCCAGAGATTCAGAAAATTCTGCAAAATCCACACCTAAGCACATACTAGTAAAATTACTTATAACCAAAGCTTCAAGGGAAATATTGAGAGTAGACAGTGAGAAAAGGCACAGTACACTGAAAGAACACAGTGACAACTCACTGCTGACAACTTACAAATCCAGGAGTCAATGGAATAACATTTTTTTAAGTGTTAGGGTTTTATATCCACCAAAATTTCTCCCAAAGCAAAGGTGAAATAAATGATTGCTGACAAAAAGAAACTCAAGAAATTGATTGCTATCATTCTTATACTAAAATAAATACTGAAGAGAATTCTTGGGACAGGAATAATGGGTGTCTGAGGTTGGGCCCTGCTTACAAGTTCCCTCTGTCAAGTGCAAGGCCTTTGGGTCAAAGACAAAAGCAGCCAGAGGAATATGTAGTGCTTCCAAGAGACCCAGTTCCCCCAGGACAATGCAATAAGTACTGAAGACAGTGCAGTGCTGGTAGGATCACTGCTGGTATAGATTGATGGAAAGGGAGAGTCCAGAGGAACCCTTTATATTTATGGTCTGTTGATATTTAACAACATTGCCAAGACAATTCACTAGAGGAAAAAAAGAATCTTTTCCACAGATGGTGCTGTGACAATAGTTATCCATGTTCACAAATACAGAGTTGGACTCCTTCTCACAACAGGTACAAATATTAACTCAAAATGGATCAAATACTTAAATTTAAATATTAAAAAATCTTTTTTTTACACTGAGTTAGGCAATGCCTTGATGGTGGCACAGCCTTTTCCCCCTGCAGCAGGAGTCACCTTCATCCCTCAGTTGTGAAAAGCCAAGTGCAGCCCCAGGGGAGGGTGCTTCTGGGACCAAGGGTTCAAAGCTTCCAGTTTCTGTTGCCCTGCCAGACCTTGTGATACACAGATGATACACAGTCAAGCAGCCTAATGGTCTGTGGAGCAAAGTGAAGCATTTAAGATTCAGCTTAGCTATTGCTGAGTGATCACCCAAGTGCTGTTTGAGACTGACATCCCACAGTAGGAGCACAAAATGTTGGAGAAATGGAAACAGTCTATTTCAAAAAGCCAGGCACATCCTGATCTCAGTATTGTGTGGTCTGTCCCTGTATGTCTGTTTGTGATAAAACATTCTTTATCAAAAGCTATTCTTGCAGTGTTTTTTTCTGTTAATAAAAATGATACACATTCTAAAAGAAATTTTTAGAAAATATGAATAGAAAAATTACCTCATAATCTTACTGCTCAATAATACACATTTCTAAGATTTTGGGTGCATTTCTTCATATGTATATGGGGAGATAAATATATGTATTTTACCATTTAATATTTCAAATACACAATTTGTTTATTATTTTAATAAAGAACACCTTTATTGATTTCCTGATCAGGATACCTTGAATCTCCCTGTCTAATCCATCCTGACATTTTCTCCCAGAATATAACCACTAACCTGAATTTAATCTTCGTTATTCCTGTATTTCCCTTTAGACTCTATTGTGTATGTATGCATTCCTAAACAGTCCAGAGACTTATTTTGTGTATTTTAACAATTTATAAATAGGGTTATAATGTCCACAGCCCAGTTGTGCCAGGGCAGTGGAATAGGTTGCTGAACAACCAGGAAGAGACCTACAGATGGTGAGTGAGATGTAGGGAAAATGCTTTGGAGGAAGGTCCAGTGGTGACAGGCTGAATGGGAGGCTTTACTAGAGTCCAGTAGTGAAGGCTGGACCTTCTTCCCTCATAGTGCTTCACCAAGGAGCACCTCCTGTCCCTCACAATGCCACCCCAGAAAAGAATGTCTCCTATTCCTATGGCGTTTGTCTGGTGGTGGTCAGCTGAATGAAAGACACCTATCCTTTCTGCAGTGCCCTCAGTTCAGCACCAGTCACTGTATGGAGGGAGGTTTTGCAGGTTAGGCTGCAGAAGCAGTGACATCGTTGATACCTGCTTCCCCGCATGTAGAAGTTTGAACATTAGAGAGCCATGCTGAGGCAAGCATACAAAGCAGGGTTTATTTAAAAAGGGGTAACATAGACTTCTCCTGGGAAGAAGAAGGGGGCCATAGCTGGTATCATGGTATCCCAAGAAGCGAGGTGTTCTGCCCTTTTTATATGTCCTAGGATTCCTTTGTTCTCCTGCCTTTCCCCCCTTGTCCTTCTCCTTTCTGTGTATGTGACTAGGCTCAGGAATGCTGGAGGGATGGCCAAAAGGTGGGAAACAGGTGGGATGAAGGGGGAATGGCAGGGTGGAGTAGCCAAGGACACATTAACAACCTTATATCTCCCTGTAGGGACAGGTTACCTTGGCAACAGGTTGGAACAGGGGGTGAAGGTTCTTGACAGGATCCCTCAGGGGACAGTCTCCAACTTCCCAGACTCACTCAAAATTGGCCTCCTAGATCTGACCTGACTCAATTTCCCTATCTACACTGACTGCCTGTCTAATTCTGACTTCATCATCAGTATTAGCTTGCATTGTTCTTTATATGACCAACATCCCAAGGAGAAGTTGTCCTGTCATGCCTGCAAAAAAAGTGGCTTTCTACAGATAATACTAACATGTCCCAATTCCCAGCATACATGAGAGAATGTCAGTGTCCTTCAAAATAGCGCTCTCTGGACATTCTGACTCACGCCTGCTCTCCATGTTCCCTTAACTTAGCTTGGTTCCTGGGACCTTAAAGGAGCGTTCCAAGGATGTGGTGTTTATCATCCTCTTTTTCTTAAAGGATGTTGCAGGTGCAGTGTGTGTATGCTTCTGCAAGTTGCTCATTCTAGTCAATAAAATTTTGGGTTACATTTGCCCTTGTTGAGACAATGTGGCTTATTATTTTTAACTTTCATTGAGTATTCCACTAAATGGATATACCAACATGTAATTTAGTCAAGTTCAATTTGCATCTGAGTTTTTTTGCTAGTTGAAATAGTGCTGCTGCAGACGCAACTTTTATATCTTTTTGTGTACCTGGGCACCAGAGTAGATGTCTTGCTGAATCACAGTGTAAGTAATCCATTCCAGTCCCTCCTTTAAGTGATGTGAGAAAGAATACAGCCTTCATCCAGCTGGGCCAAAGATTTGTCATTGCTCCAGTTCTTCAGCAATAATTATTGGTTTGACAGTCTGTGTCTCTCATCTTGCAGTCACACCTATGAAACCCTGTGCACACTTAGTTTATATTTCTCATAATTTATAAGTAAACACAAAAAATTGTCTTAATTGAGAGTCAGTGTATGGGGGAGGGTGTGCTCCTGTGCACATGTGCACATGTGTATGTGTCTAAGGGAAAAAAGTTGAGTAAATTGTAATCTTAAAAGTAAAGGTAGAAATTTTCCTAGAAAAGTTTGATTTCCTATTTTGTGTAATGAGTAGTATGCTGCATAGTACCCAAATTTTGTTTAAAAAATATTTCCATTAACTATTTTCATTTAAAATGAACATTTGAAAAAAAATAAAATGAGCATTTGAGAGAAATTACCAGGGCAGCTCTTTTCCTTAGAAATAACCTATTCATCTTTGAAATAACAACTGGGAATTTTTTTCTTTCCCAGTAAATTCTAGTGGTGACTTTGCATTAAAAAATTAAGTACCTAAGATTGAGCCCTGGGGGGGTTGACATTACCAAAGGCTACAAAAATAATTTAGATTAATTTTATATGTTATGTTTTATGACAAAGAACTCATTGGTTCTGTTCTGTTTTGTTTTTTTAACGAATGCATGTTTTCTTGAAAGGTGTTTAATATTTCCCCCTCACTGCTGATCCTTGGACGGAAACTATTCTTTATATTTGATGAACTGTTTTCAAAAAACTCTCTTAACAACAAGTGTAGAGTAGTTATCTAAAATAGTTATCTAAAATTGTACATTTAGAATGGAGTAGTGAGTGTAAAATCTTAGTCTCAAAAGTCTGAAAAACAGCAAAAAAGACTGAATTTACAAAGTATGGTCTGGAATTGCTTGTGAGATTCTAAAGTAATGAAAATAAATGTTTCAGCTTTGCATTATAAAACTCCATTTATGATTTTTAAAAGTATACTTTAAATAAAAATGATTAAACTAAAACAAAACAAAAAACAGTGCAACAGCCAAACCTATTCACATTACACAAATGAAGTTAGAAAAGGGAAATAGAGAAACCAGAAACTGATGGGAAACAAATAATAAGTAGCTATATCCAAATAGATCAATGATTTTATTAAATGCAAATGCCTAAGCACAGTAGTCAAAACACAGACTGGCAGATTGCTTTTAAATACAATAGAAGGGAGACCAGTACAGTAGAGGAAAGGGAGCAGGAGGAGGGGATGGAAAGGGGAAATGCTGGGAAATAAAATTGATCAAACAGATACACAGCAATGAAATCCACTATTATGTTTAATTATAACACATCAAAAAAAAATGAAGTTCCTGGAATTAGAATTGTTGGCCAAAGAAAAACACAAAAAAATTTAAAAAACAACAAAAACTGCCTAAGCAAAAATAAAATATACACAATAAAAAACCCACAAAGATGGGACTGGGGCTGTAGCTCAGTGGTAAAGCGCTTGCCTCACAAGTGTGAGACACTAGGTTCGATCCTCAGCACCACATAAAAAAACAAAGATACTACATGTGCTCATCTACAATTCAATAAATACTTTTAAAAAAACACAAAAACTATATATTGTTGCTTTACTATAGTAACAGTGAGAACCTAACTCTACATATAGAGAATATCCATGTACAAAGAATGTCAGAATTACTTTTAAGAATAACAATTTTAAATGCTCTAGAAGAAGCTGGAAGAAAACATACCATGCAAACACTAATGAAAAGAAAACTGAACCATCTATATGAATGGCACACACACAGACATCAGAACAAAGAACACCACCAGGGAGAATGAGGGGCATTCCATGATGAGGTAAGAGTCATTTTATGAGAAGACACAATAATCCTAAATGTGCAATGTCAGAGCTTGAAAATCAGGAAGAGAAAATTGAAAGAACTTGAAGAAGAATGTGACAAATTCATAAGAGAAAATGAAGATTTTGATCCTGTTCTCCAAGTCATCAATCAAACTGATAGAAAATCATCAAGGGTAGTGACCGGAACAATACCAGAAGCCAAGTGCACAGAGTGGACTTTCATAGACCCTCCACCCAATGCACAGGGTACATGTCTTTGCCAAGTGAACCAGGACAGATCACATCTTGCATTTCAGATAAAATCTTAGTAGGTTTAAATAAATGAAAGTCACATAAAACACTTTATATGGTTTGATATTAATGTAGAAATCACTAAGAGAAAGATAACAATGAATTCTTTAAACACATATTGACCAGCTCAATTCTAAATGGTCCATGGAATTCTCATGGAAATTTAGAAAATATTTTCAACTAAACAAAATATCAAACTCTGGATTACAGATAAAGGCAGTGATTAGAAGGAAATGTATAGTACTGAAATGCCCACATTATGAAAAAGATAACTCAATTAATTAATAAAATCTCAAAAAAGATAACTCAACTAACTCTTTGCTCTGACCAAAAATTAAACCCAAAGACCAAAAATTAAACCCAAAGCAAGTAGGAAGAAAGAAACATTAAAGATAATAACAGCAATAAAATTAAAAACAGCAAAGAAAGATCAATGACACCAAAAGGTAGTTCTTTAAAAATATCAATACACTGATAAATCTCTGGAAGATTTATCAGTGCAAGAAACAAATAACCACAGAGCAGTGACCCTCACCAACTGTGTGCACCCACACCTTCTACAGAGCCAAAGAGAACATATAGGGATGGGACTCCACATTTTGGGATATAGCTTCATAGCATGATTGTACTAAAAAAGAAACCCACACATTTAGATGTTTGAAAAACATTCTCTGACAAGATTGGAAAACTCTCTGAACCTTCATGGAGATAAAAGGTGTAAGCTCAAGAAACTACCTGTACTCTGCCACCAGGAATTCGCACCCCTGCAAGACCCAAGCAGTTACTTCCCAGAGAGGGACAGGGCCACAGACTTTCACAAGTGTCAGGACCCACTAGTTTGAAATGGAGTCATGTCTTCATAAGTTCACAAGTCCCTGGCAATCCCTGGTGTCCATGCCTCCTCAGGCACACAGCCTGGCTGAAGCTGCCCCTTGGTGAAGCTCTCAGGGAATCAGTTCCTCAGGGACCCGACATCCCATCTCTTCTTCATTTTGAGACCCTTGTAATGACATTGGACCCACCAGAATAATTGATAAATTATGAATAACGTTTATATTTGATGAATGGAAAAGAAACATATGATTTGAAATTATGGCCATTAATACCTCTAAACCATGATTCTGTCCATGGGTGGTTATAACAATAACTAAAGGATTGTGACAGCTGGCCCACCTGATGTGCCTCTCCTCAAATTCATATGTTGAAGTCTTAGCCTCCAGGCCCTCAGAATGCAATGATATATGGAGACAGAACCTTTAAAGAGGGAAGTTGAAGCTCTTTCAGTGGTCCCTAATCCAGTCTGGCTGGTATCACTTTAAGAAGAGATTAGGTCACAGACACTCACAGAGAGACCACCATGTGAGCACCTAGGAAGAAGACAGCATCTGCAAGCCATGGAGAGAGGCCTCAGGAGAAACCATGCTGCTGACACCTGGATCTCAGATTTGCAACATCTAGAGTTGTGAAGCAATAAACTTCTGCTGTTTGAGTCACTCAATCTCTGGTGCTTTGTTACAGGCAGCCCTAACAAACTACAATAGCACCCATTTCTAGAAACCTGATCCCTGTTCTAAGAGCAGCCTATATTCTTTTTTGCCCATCCCCATCAGGGAATGGCAGGGAGTTTCATAAGAAGAAAATCTCCAGTCACCAAGCCCAGCCTCACTTGTTCTTAGAGGTCACCATGCTGTTCCCTCTAGATGTGTGAAGGGGGAAAAAAGGGTGGGACTAAGGTGACACCTTCCCCGGAGGACAGACTTGGGATGGCCAGTCCTTCCTCTGGAATCTCCTACTCCAGCTAGCGAATGAAGGATTCCATCTCTCTGGGTCTTAGAATGTGGGTATTTGAGGCAAGAGTGTGCATCAGGAGTCCTCTCCTCTTCATCCTGGAGTGGGAAGAGATTACTTCTAAGGTGCTTCCAGTCATCAGAGAAGTGTAGACTGCTGCTCAATTTTTGACAGATTCTCATTCTGCATCATAAGTCATATGTTTCAGTACTCAAATTTCAGGGTGGCTGAGATAACAGAGAAGCATCCAGTAGGTGGGATACAGTGGTGCTTTTGGTCAAGGCACCTCCATGACCATGACCTGGCTCCCAGACCTGCAGGCTGGTGCAGTTGTATGCTCTGAGCCTGGAGCCGGTGAGACCATCATTAAGTCAATAGATGCCCCTAGCAGATCCTTGGCCAGAGCAGGAAGGTGGGCTCCCATCAAATGGCTGCCCAGAAATGCAGCAGGGCTTCCTGCCCACTGCACTGCCCACAATAATTTCAGGGTTTAAGTGTGAGGCTTTGATCCCAGCTCTGTATCTGTCCTAATTCAGCACAATGAGCAAGTTGATGACTTTATAGCAGAGTAGCTTGGTTGGCCTAGGTCATCCTGTGAATCAAGGTTTGTGTTTGTCCCTTCACTGCAGAGAGGAAAAGACCCATGCAAGCCCTGGCTTCACTCCTTTCTCTTCTGCTCACTGGGGGTCAGTTTCCTGATAAAAAAAGGTTTGCTCTTGATTTATTTTCCTTCTTCTCATTATATTTCAGGTTACTTCTCCCATGTGCACTTATATAAAGATGCCAGCTTTGTTTTAGGAGGAATACAGTGGTCCCCCTCCCCATCTGCAATGATGTACTTCAAGACCATTTGTGGATGTCTGAAACTGCAGGTAATACTATCTTCCACATATACTGTGTTTGTTCCTCCACATACACACCTAGGTGTCCAGAGCTAGAAGAAGATATTGCACAAGTAGATGAGCCTCAATTAACCTATTCCTGGTGCTCTACTTTGCCCTTTGTTTATCTTGAAGAAGTTTTTCTCTTACAATAAATCTCTGTGATGTGCTTTCCTATAAATAAAAGGTGTTGGGCTTTTCTTCTTTGTTAAGAGATCAGACTCTTAAGATCTGATCCACCTACCATGCTCCCACTGTTAAACTATTTTCATGTTTTTGTTTTTATTTCTAAACATTTCTTTAGACCTTTAATTTTCTCAACCAGTTCACACTTCCATTTGGTTTACTGATCCCTTGCTGTGTGGGACACAGCAAACTTTTCCTAGGGTAAAGTTTAATTTGTAAATGAGACACAGTCAGAGAGAAACAATGCTAATAAAATAGAACAATTATAATAGCACACAGTAATAAGAGTTATGCAAACTATATGAATTATTTATTTCTGGAATTATCCATATACTATATTTGGACTATAGTTGACTGGGTATACTTGTAACCACAGAAAGCAAAACCAAGGATAAGGGAGAACTACTTGATATAAATTGAATCCTATTCCTATACAAAATGTTCAACTCGTCTTGAATCATTTTAGTTCATAAAGCAGTTTTCTGTTATGAAATCAGTGAAAGTTTATTGTTCTAAAAATTATTTGTAGCTCCTCCAACCAGCCTCCAACCTTTTTATTTGTATAGTGTATTGTCTCTGTAACCCTTTCCTCTTTTACATCTGAAAAACAGCTACTAGTCCTTCCTGGCTCTGCACAGACACCCTCTCCTCTGAAGCCCCCACAGCCTGCACCCAGCAGCCCTGGTTCCACCTTGTCCTCTCCTTCCACTTTCTTCACATTCCACTTCTGCCCTGGCCACTGACCCAGGCTTTGTTTTGTAGCTGTATCTCCAGAGGATGTGATGAAAAACATTTTCTGTAAGGATAGTATGATATTTGTACTTTGTTAATGTCTGTGAGAACCTTGGGGGAGAAGAGACACATGTGGATTCTCTGCCTTCCAGGTTAAGGCCAATCAAACTCCCTCAGCACACAGCAAGAACCAAGGACAAACATGAGGGGCTGACACACCAGGATGTCTCCTCCTATCTTGTAGTTCCACGAAGGCAGGAGACTGTCCCATGTATCCAAAAACCATCTTGCAAAGAAGAAGGAAAAGCACTAAGAAATCTGAGCATTCAACCCTCCAGAAGAGGCAACTGAGTACAGCAGAGCCTGGATTCTGGGAGTGATTCTATGATTTGGCATAGTTGTTAGACAAACATCACACCCAACACTGCTTCCCTGAAGGTTGCTGACAACACTAAAAACAAATATGGCTGGTTATTTATGTTTGTCTCATATGTTAACTTTGGTTTAATGGAGAATATGGAGGCTCTGAAGCTAGTGAAGGAGCTGGAAAGAACAGGAGCATTTCCCTTTCATGCTATATCTCCAGGACATTCTGTCCAAACTTTGTTGTTTCAGAGCTTTACCCCCAGGTGCTACTCTATCGCTTTTCATAAAAACTGATGAAATAAAGTTACATGGCTTCCAAGAGAGGCCTCTGTGCATCAGCACATGGACATATTTAACATACATGCTTTTAACCTTTAGCCTGTCCACAGCACTTCATACATGTAGTGCATCTGAAGGGTTTAAAATTTTTTTTTTCAGGAAAAAAAAATGGTAGCTTCAAATAGAACATTACTTGGCCCTCATAGGTCTAAAATTTTTAGGAAGAACAAATAAATGAAATTAAGTATTTGATATACAAAAACAAAAATTTCCCTGTATTTTATTTGCCTTTATACAAATCTGGTTTGCAAGTCCCTTTACCGTGATTTGAATTGACCCATTGGATGGAACACAGGCCAATTCCACCAGACTCCTGCGTATGCCTAACAATGGAATTACAAAAAAACCCCAAAAAACAAAAAACAAAAAAACCCCAAAAAACAAATAAACAAACCAAAAAACAAAAAAACAAAAACCTAGATTCTGTGGGAAAAAAAAATGTAAGGGAAAGATTTGCATTGAACATCTATGATGATATTGCTGATTTATAGCAGGAGTTTAGATATTTTAAATTATTTATTTCAAGTTTTTAAAAAACATTTCTTGAATTCAGTGAATTTTATATAATATACTATTTGAGAAATTTCAGAGTTCACATAATCAGAGTCCCATGTTGTAAGAAGCCATGTGATACCTTAAGGACAAATCTAAACATTTCTCCCAATCTAATCACTTTTATTTATTTATCTTGCTGATGCCTATAATATAAATTTATACTAATAACTATATGAGAATGAGAGACAAGTATCTTAATGCTAAAATAATTACATATTAAAAGTATTAGGCAAAAATTATTTCCTGGTTCCAACAACAGATGAGGACAATCTTCATGATCTGAGGAAATATGCTCGATGGCTCAGTGCTGAAAAGGCTGAGAATTACAGAGAAAAAAAAATAAACAATTCAATTAGTTCCATTTGTCTCCATCTACTTTATGTTGTGTCATAAATAATGTGTTTTTTTTTGAACTGGGAATTGAATTTAGGTGCACTCAACCACTGAGACACATCCCCAGCCCTATTTTGTACTTTATTTGGAAATAGAGTCTCAGTGAGTTGCTTAGCACCTTGCTTTTGCTGAGGCTGCTTTGAACTTGAGATCCTCTTGCCTCAGCCTCCCAAACCACTGGGATTACAGGCATGTACCGTCACACCCACCCATGATGATACTGTATTTTAAATGCTACTTTATAGAGTTATAATCAAAGTAGTTGACAATTTCCACTGTCTCTAGGGAGGTCTCCCCTGCAGGTGAGCACTTTTGGCTTTAGAGACCATGATTTCACCACCTGAGTTAAGAACAGAGCAGTCCATGCCTGTAACAGAGCATTTATGCAAGCATTTGGTGGTACGGAACAGTAAAAAAACTCTCAATATAATTCTTCTAATTGATTTCAACCACCTCTGCCAAAACTATGGCTCTCTTCACCAACCTGAACTCTCAGGCACCATGACTGATGGGATAAGAAAATGGCACTGAAGGTTTGAAGGTAGCAGCATCTGGAATGCTCTGAACCAGATGGATCCAGGATCCCTAGAGCAACAATAACCACAGAAAAAGGAACTTCCTGCACAAGCAAAATGTGGAGTGAAAGTCTCAAATGGCTACTTTTGGAGATATTTTTCTGGGCACTTGATTTTTTACTTTTGTCTGTATAAATTTCGAATACAAGTTTTCTTAAGGAGGTTTTGGGTTTGTTTTTCTTATTGTTTGTTTGTTTGTACTGGGGAATGAACCCAGAAGCCCTTAAATTCTCAGCCATATTCTCAATCCCTTTTTAATTTTTTTAAACAGGGACTTGCTAAGTTACTTAAGGCCTCACTAAGCTGATGAGGTTGACTGAACTCTCATTCTTTCTACATAAGCCTCCAGAGCTGGTGGGATCAGAGGCAGGTGCCACCATGCCTGGCTTAAGGAGGTTATGAAGGAAAAACTAAATATTATAGCATGTTCTTATTTAGAATGCATAAATTTCAGCAATCTTCTTTTGTATGAGACATATTAAATATTTTTTTTAATTTTAGGAAATATCAATTTAATTTTGATGGAAGCAAAGTGAACAGTCAAAATCATTTTTTTTGGAAAGTTACATTTATATCTAATGACATCAATTTTATTAGGTAATTGTAAGTTTTACTTCTTAAAATCTAACAGTTTTAAATTTTTTTAGTTTACCATTGTGTGTGTGTGTGTGTGTGTGTGTGTGTGTATGTGTGTGGTGCTGGGGATTGAACTCAGGATCTCAGACATGCTAGGCAACCATTTTACCACTGAGCTATACCCCTAGCCCTAGTTCAACCATTTTGAGATGGTAACATTTTAAAATGTATGTTTCTTGGCATAAAAAGATAAGGCATATTTTGTCAGAAGAATCACATTAAGGTTTTTTTTCTTTTCTGCTTCCCCAAATGCTTGCATAAACCAAAAGAGCATTTAATTCTATATTGAATGACAATATTAATCCATTACTGTCTCTAAAATAACCAGCTCTTCCATTAGGGAACTTGTAAAATACACTGGCTCAAGGGTGGCCACAAAATCACTGGCCATGATGCTCAGCCCTTTGGGAGCTGCCTATCTGCCCTTGGTACCTGGAGACACCTGAACTTTCCAAAATTCTCTACTCAGCCCTCTTAGTACCCTTCATAAGACCCCTTTCCTCTTTTGTCACAAATGTGTTGCTAAGAAGTATTTTATTACTTTTCATAAATCAATAGAATGCAATATAAATAAATAAATGAGTAAAAACACAAAATTATATAAATAAAACACATAGATAATCCTTCAGAAGAAATATTGATATATTGAGCTTTGTAAATCACACTTCAGGAATGAGCATAAAGTCTGGTAGCAATACCAGGAATATTTATTGAAGCACACATTACATGCAATCAGAGTAGCAATCCTAAACATTAAACCTCATCAGCTAATTGCTACTGTCTTACAAAACAACTAATTTAAATATGCAAAGAAAGTAGTCTGAATACACAAGTTAAATTTTGTACTACCATTTCATAATGACTGCTTATCATATTCTGAGCTGATAACTTTTAAAAATTGAATACAATGGAAATAAGTGGATCCTAAACTAGGAGATTTTTTTTTTTACAACCTTCACAGTACTCACTGTAGGGGAGGCTAAATCATAATGGGTTTCTGTCTCTGCATATCAGAAACATAACATGCAAAGCCCTTGGGCTTCTTTAAAATTATTAAAGTGTTTACTTGGTTATTATAATCTTTACAACTACTGGGAAGTTTAGATGTTAAGTTGGTATGAAAAAAAGATCACCCATGAACAGCCAGGTAAAGGGTCTTGAGGGAAGGAAAAGAGTAAAAGAGACTGGGAAATCAAAGTTCTGACCCCAGCTACTCAGAGCCACAAGGACAGTTTCATAACAGCCCCTAGACATGACCAATCATAAAAGGTACTTGTGTTGTCCAAAAAGACCCTCACCCCCACCCTTGTGCTAACAAAGGCTTAGAAATCACTTATCTCCAGATGTGAAGAATAAGACAGAACAAAGAAAGTTGACTGGCCATTTCTGAACTCTATAATTCCACCAATCAACTACAGGGACAGATCAAGCCCAAGAAAACACCTAGACAACAGACACCTCTTCATCTTTGTGAGTTCTGCTTTATTTATGTTAGTCTAATAAATCCTGTTACTTTTCTCTCACCCTTGTGTTCATGGATTTCATTCTTCAACTTGGCAAGATAAAGAACCCACCTGATATTCATGCTCCTTGTTACAATACTAAAGTAATCACCAGACCAAAAATAGCAATTTGATAACATACAGTTAGCTAAAATCTGGCTTCAGTGAGAATAGATCTTTATTGGCATGCTAGAAATGATTAAATGATACTTTAAACATAAACCTCAAGCCAAAAATGTTACTTTATGGCAAAAACTGATGAGAGTGGATAATGAAGGGCATGCTCTCCAATCCCTTGTGTCAACCCTTTCCTGCCAATCTATTTGACCACTTACTAAGTACCATGCTTGATTTATAAGGGATAAAATTAAACCCAAGCCATACTTGAGCCCACATCTTTGGAATACTACATAAAGGGAGAAAATACTCAACTCCAAGGCTACATCACCAATATTTACTTATCTCCAGATGTGTTGAAGAAAACAAAACAAAGAGAGTTGGCTGGCCATTTTTGAACTCTATCATTTACAATATTTACAAACACTCACTTAGAGGAGACAGATAGTTTTAAACTCTACTGCTTGAATGAATTAGCTCACTTTTCACAGAAAAATTAGTCTGCCTCTTCAGAAGGTTGTAGAGCACTTTATTTTTAATTGTATTCACTGATGTAATCCTCTGAACTACTACTTATCCAACAGAAAAGGTAATTTACTCAATGACACTGGAGTGTTGTGATGGAAAGAAACATCTCCACAAAGCAAGCCTGCAGCTTCCTTTACATTACCTAGGGAAAGAATTCCTACTGTCAGCACAGCCTTCCCCTGGCCTCCTCCCATGTGATGTCCTGGGATGGTGGTCAAATCCCATCAGCAGCCATGGACTCTTCCAGTCACACAGACATTGTGTGCCGACCTGTTGACTAACCCCAGTGGCACTGACATTGGCTCATTTATGTACTTACATATTTGAGTTTTTCATGATAAGCTAACTTGACTAGTAACATTTCTGTGGCCTCTTCTAGATGATATAATTGGAAAAAATGTAGAGCCCCTAATAATTCCCTCTGACTTAATTTTTATGAGCATTTACTGGCAACCAATAAGGAAGAAATCTATCTAAAAATAAAATAAATGAAAATAAATTTATAATAAAAAGAAAGCAAACAGAAAATAACATAAAAATACAATTTCTTCAAATTCATTAAAATGCAAATAATTAATTTTTGACTATAGTAATGAAAAATAACTAAAGATGCAAGCTCTCTCTGAGGAAGGAGCAGAGACAGCAGCTGACTCACCATCTCTTGGATTTACACTTGCAAACCCAAGGCCATGGCTGCTGGGCAGGTCTGATGAGCCACTGAAGGACCCCAGGCAAGGCAGAGGATAACAGAGCATCATGTTGTCTGCAGAGAAAAGCAACACGTTCAGGTAAGCACACTGGGAGAAGCTCTCCTCTCTCCTCTTCCTTCCTTCTCTCCTTTCTTTTTGTAGTTAATGGGCTAGAACTTGTAGCAGTCTTGATCATAAGCACATTATTGTATGTCTAACAACAGGCTAATAAGGAAAATCAAAGCCCAGGCTTCCAGCCTCTGTCATTGCCTGGGTATAACTGTTTCCAACATGGTCAAGTCAAAGCCCTCAGTGTGATGTTCCTGAACCCAGGGCTGGGATGGCATGCAGTCACCCACAACACAACATTTCCACCATGCATGCAGAAGACATATAAACAGCCTGAAGAGCAGGGGTAACAGCAAGACTGCACAAAAGAAGCAGTGAGAGATGAGTTTTGATAATTGATTACCCATATTTTTTATAAGTACAAATAACACTTTATTTTATCCCTGAAAATGAAAACAAGAAACCAAAATGTCTACATCTCACCAGAGAGACCAATTATTCCAAACTTCACCTGGAAATGGTATACAATTAATTTGTTCACATAAAGGTACAGAAAAGACAGTTTGGAAATCACTTTTATGGAACAATATTTTCAAACACTTATTTTAACAAAACTTATAATTATTGCTGCTATTTATGGTAGCATATGATAATAATAAATATAATATCTAAAACTAAATTCAATGTAGCCTAAATCTAGAAGCTAGCTGCACTTCAGCAGGTATTACAGAGAATAAATACTATGACATATAGGGCACCATATAGTGATTAGATTTGCTACAAGGAAAATTAAATAAAGGTGTATTTCATTCTACACTAGAATTATCCAAGATTGAGATTTCTTTTCCTATGTACAGTAGCTGTTTTAGTGAAAGGATAGGCAATCTTTATAACTTAAATTATATCTCAAATGTTTTAAATTATTTTAAGTGGTCATTATATAAAAAGAAAGCCTAATCAGAAAAATTCATAAATCTTAATACTCAAATAACATCAAGTAATGCATTTTCTAAACAATTTTATGCAGCACAAACTCCTTTATTATGCATATCTGTTTAAAATCCTCAAGTATCCCCTCTTTTCCACCAACATAACAAAAGCAAAATCATCTCAATGAAGAAATAATATGCATTCTACATCTCACAAATGCTCAAGAGGTTAAATGCTTTTTGTTTTGTTTTGTTTAGACAGGGTCTCATTATGTTGCCCAGGCTGGCCTTATACTCTTGATCCTCCAGCCTCAGCCTCCCAAGCAGCTGGGACTTCAGTTATGGGACAATGCACCCAGCTAAGAGGTTGAACTTTTAAAGCAACACTCATGTATGTGAAAAATCATGAATACTTTAGTTACTTTTAATTTTATCATAAAAAATCTCTCATTTTTTAGAATACATTCTAGAAATTTTTAACTGAGATTAAAGAATATTAGTTTAATGTTGTTATTAAATTTCCCCAGTGTTAAGAATAGCTTATGAACAGTGACTGCTACCCATTTCAAGACTATACTCTTACAAATGTAATTTTTAAAACTATAGAATAATTAACCTTCAATTATTTTGAATGATAGTACACATAAAGACATTCTTTGAGTCATGATTTCAAAACATTATTTTTAACATTATACTTCCTTTCTCTGCTCATAATCTTAGTAACAAAATATACTACTGGAAGTAAGCACATTTTCTAATAGTTTTAGTCAAATAGTTACATCTATTGAGAACAAGTGATAGAATGATTCAATAACAATATTCTCCAATTGTCTAAAAAATAAGTAATATACTTAAATAAATAATCTATAGAAATGAATGTCTTTTAGTGTTTTTATTCCAGATTGATCGCAAACACAAAAGATTTATATAAGATCATCAACCTCCTTATTACTACATTAACCATGTTATCTAATTCCCTTTAAGAATATAATACTTGCCTGACAGTAAAATAATAACATATAAAAATTTTATATACAGATTTAAGAGTTCCATGAATCCAGAACCTTCCTTGAAAATGCATGGAGCTTATAAAAAGTATTATTTTTGTCCTAGCCAGCAATTAAAAAGCCCTTTTGCCATAGGATAAAATCCATAGTCTATGCAGAAGCTCAGGGTGATCTTCAACTGCTATCTAATGGTGCCTGATGCATTTATCCTTTTGTTTGTGGTTACTGGCACCAAATTCCCACTAGTTCCATTGTTTATGCTGGTGGAGAAGCCATTAAAACAATATAGCCAACTTTGTTCTCCAGCTTCACCAAGCATTGCAAAATATCATCTAAAAGGACAGGGATTGGTCTTTAATCCCATATCCTGCCACAGAAGCACCAGTCTCAATTTCCACTGTGTTCTTACTTTCCTCTGCTAGAGCTTCGAAATATATTTTGCTTAAATCTGGTATATTGACACTGCTTTGATGTCTGGGTTGTTGAAAAGTGTAGTTCAGTTACATCAATCCTCAAATGAGTCCAAGTAACAGTAAACTCAATTTCTAGGATATTGTAAAACACATTTCTGATGAAGCAAACAGATTTGATTGAAAAGTGGTAATTGAAGACAATCTGCCAGTCAAGACTTTTGAAAGAAAAAAAAAACTCTTCTAATATTATGTAATATTCATCTTCAGCAAAGTTGCTTCAACTCTTATATTAACTCTGTAAAACAGTATCCAGGAGATGAATCTCAAAGAGCAAGTTTAAAAAGGGCATTGACTTCCTCTCTCTCCCAAAGTAGAACAGAACTGAGCTGGCAAAAGTTCACCCATTTACCAGTAGATCCAGGAATCCAGTATTTTTTCCCAAAGGTCCAATTTATGTTTTACTTCCAATTTCTGTTAAGACAATTTATACATTGACTTATTGGTCCCATTTGTGAACAGTCTCTTAATTGTAGGGTAAGGAAAAAATATTTTGTCAGTTAAGATTGTTGTTCTAGGGCTGGGGATGAAGCTCAGTTGGTAGAGTACCTGTTTTGTGTGCACAAGGCCCTGGGTTCAATCACTAGCACCACCAAAAAAAAAAAAAAAAAAAAAAAAAAAAGATCATTGTTCCAAGTTAGATTTTTATCATCCTAATTGAGAATTGACCCAAAGCATCACCTCACAGGTGAGCACTTTAAGACAGTTCAAACAACCAAATTCTAGAGTAGAATTAGTATTAATTAACTAACTCTGCTTAACCTCTCTGGTCCAGTCTTCTCATTTGAAAAAAAAAAAAGATAATAGCAGTTCCTTTTACAACCAGAATGAAATAATTGATAGGTATGAAAAACTGGTTACAAGTCTTGGTCCAAGACCAGAAGTTCAATGATAATAAGTAATTGAAGAAAGTGTGCAGATTCTTAGCCATATTCTCTTCAGATTTGAGACCTTCTCACCCATATAGAAATGCAGCATGAATGCAGTGGAAGATGGTGATACAGTAAGCATAATAAGAGCAATGCTAACATGTCTATATTCTCAGGCACAGAGCCCCCAAACCTCTGAATGCTATCTCACATGGAAAAATGCTCTGCAGATTAGTTTAAGGCTTTCAGGTTGGAGAGGTTTCCCTGGATTATCCATATGGGAACAATATAATCACAAGGGTCCTTATAATAGGGAGGCAAGGGCATCAGTTTCAGAGATGCGATGAGGGGAGCTGAAGTGGGAATGATGTGATCAAGAAGAGCCCAGGAATGCAGGTGTCCTCTAGAAACTGAAGAAGAAAGGTAAAGATTCTCCCCTAGAGCTTCCAGAAGAAATGCAAACCTGCCAACATCTTGATTTTAGTCTTATAAGACTCTTTATGGGTTCTTGACCACCAGAACTAAAATGTGATATTTTAAGAAAAAAAACAAACAGAACAAGAAGTAAGAAATATGGCTGTCTGGCTCCCCCATTCTAGCAACACTGGACTGAGCCCCCACTGGGCTCACACATGCAGAGACACCCTGGCTTCTCTGCTCACCCAGTTGCAGCAGAAACATCCAAGGGAAGAGGGAAGGGAGGGTCTTGGCCATAAGGAAGAGACAAAGAGCTTCCCCTGCACAGCAGGGATTGCTGGCCCATCCTGAAGCCATTGCAGTGGCAGAGGCCCTGGGGTGGGATCCCTACCTGTGGCACCTACCTTATTTTTAATATGTTTGGCTTAGTTGCACATTTGTGTACCTTAATTTTAAATAATGGCTGTATTTTAACACTAGCTTACAAAATTCATGAAAATTTAGTGGTTAGCTCTTCTAGCTGCTAAAAATTGATACCAGCACATGACTCAATGGGGACATATTAGAAGGATTTCCTTTAAATTCAGGAAGAAGACTCACAGGCATCACTACTTCTGTTAACACTGCACTGAGGGTTCTATAAGTTTATAGGAGAAAATTTAAAAATGAAGCACATAGGAACTGAAAAGATCCAAAAGCAACTGTCAGCACTTTCCGAATATGTGGCCATGTAGGTAAAAGATACAAAACTGGTTGCTTAGCTATTAGCTCAAAAACTGATGCTATATTTAAACACTAGCCATACTTAGAAGATAAGAGAGAACATCAAATGGCAACAAAATATAATGGTTTCTAAGATTGCATCTGACAAAATGATGCAAGGTATTTATGGAGATCATTATAAAAACTGTTGAAAATAGGAAAAAACAACTACATAAATGCAGTCTGCAAGAAACACTAGCAGAAAGACTCCATATTTTCAAGGTATAATTGTTCCTAACTTGAGCTAAAGATTCATTAGAAGGCCAATCAAAAGCCCAGGAGGTTGTCCATAGTACTTAAAGGAGTACCCCATGTGGCTCAGGCAAGATTCTTAACACAGGGGACAGATACCATTTAGGGGCTCTGAAAACATGGGTAAAAAACAATTACATCTTTATTTTCACTCACTTCTAACTAAACTCAACATTTATTTTAATCATGAAAGTAGACAGGCCATACAGGTTCAGCATGTCCTGTGCATTGTTATCCTCATAAATTGCAGATATTTTTATATCAATCACCATGTGGTTGGAAATATTGTTTGTGTCTCTCATATAGTCAAAATAACATTAGTTATTAAGCTCCCCACCATATTTGTTATTTTACATGCTAATTAATAACCAAGGATGCCTACCATATTAAAATTTCTAGTACCCTCATTACTGCACTACAATAATTGCTTTTCTCTGTAATGCCAGTTGCAGGTGTTCAGTATATGCAAGCATTACTCTGAGAAGATGCTCATAGGCTTCAGCAAACTGCAGAATGTATTTGTTCTTGGCACACAAAAAGGGTTAAGAAACTCCAAAGGAGTTGGGATGTTTCTGGGACATTAAGTTACTGGGCATCATGGGTATTTCAATGAATTCTGGAAAGGTATATGCAAGCCGTGCTACCTTGAGTGTTACTGTGGCAATTTCTCAAATACAACAAATTTAGCAGACCAGCCAGAGTCATTCCTATTGCATGCAAAGTGGTCCCTCCAATGGGAACCACACTGTTGGTCTGAGGCAAGTGAGGATTATCCCATAAGCTGCTTAAGATAAAAAGCCTGTTCCCTTTCCCAGCCTGAGCCACAGCAGGCCTTTCTTAATTTTTTTAAAGAGAGAGAGAGAGAGAGAGAGAGAGAGAGAGAGAGAGAGAGAGAGAGAGAGGAGAGAGAATTTTTAATATTTATTTTACTTTTTTTTTTTTTTAGTGGACACAAAATCTTTGTATGTGGTGCTGAGGATTGAACCCGGGGCCGCATGCATGCCAGGCGAGCGCTCTACCGCTTGAGCCACATTACCAGCCCAGGCCTTTCTTTATAAATGTCCCCTGATTACCTTGATTACCTTGCCCTAAATCTCCCCTGTATTCCTCTGCTCAAACATTTTTCTTCTCACCACTTTGGTTAACTCCCCTCTCCCCACAATCATAATTACCTTGGCAAGGACCAAACACAGATTTCAGAAGCAGATCACACAGGGTATGAGTGGGGAGCACTTCCCAGTTGATAGATCTTGTGATGTCTCTCAGCCTGCCTCAGCCTCAGCTTTCACATCTATACAATGGGGATAATAAGGTCATACAACCAACAGGGTTTTGTGAGAATGAAAAGCATTTGCTTTGCTTAGTTTCATTACAGTGCAACAAGTCATCACATATTAAGACCCTACAAATGATTCTGTGAGGACATTTTTCCTAGGTATCGAGTGCATATCATTTTATGTTGCTTCCACATCCACTTTTAAGTATAACTTTCATACAAGAAGCAGGGCTTGGTCACCCTAACTGTTCCCAGTACCATAAGGCACCCCATGGCTCCTGCTGGTGGCCTCAGATTACAACTCTGAAGGCTTCCTTCTACTTTCCAGCTACTTCCCTTCAAGGGAAAAATTAGACATGGCCCAGGAGCTTAGGTGACCCCTCTCAGTCACATCATGATTTCCTGGAATTACTGCCTGCTTTCTTCAAACCACCAGTCAAAGCTCCCCTGGGGAACCTATCTGGATCACAAGCTCAGCCCAGTAAGTGTGTAGGCCCAGAAGTTCCTCTCTTCCTCTCTGCTGTGCTCTCTGACCTAAGTATGGCCTCCATATGTGCTATGCACTCCCCTCAGGGAGTCTGTAAGTCCTACAGACTCTTTAGCTTTCACACTGTGATTCTGTGCCTGCAATCTGAGCCCTGATGGTGAAGCCTCCAGAAGGGCCCCATGCAGGTGGGTCTTCTCTCTGTAGCTACCAGCTGAGTTGATAGAGATACTGAGAAACTCCAGGAGTTTCATCCAAAAGGAGAGAAAATAATAGATTCATTCCCCAAAATAAGGTATACAAAGCTTAGTCTAGGAAAAAAAAAGAGAATGACTTTTGCAGTGTAGTCTTTCCTGAGGAAGAATAATTGATACATGATCAAAATATGATCATTTAAAAATGTTCATATTCTATATAACACTAACTTTGAGACCTTATAAACAACGATTCTGATATGCCCTTAATATTGAGTTTTAAAGATTTAAACTCTATGTAGATCATCAGCTGGAGAGCACCTTGATTGTATACAATTTATATACAATTTCAAAGATCACAATCTGTTAGTCTAAATGCAAATGTTATTGGACTTCATAAAATCCCCAAATTCCACATTTAAATTGCTAAAAAAGAGTTCAAGCATAAAATTGAAAACAAGTTTTGTCCACATACTTGTTCACATTAATTACCAAAGTTTTGTAACTGTCAAAAATTCTGTTAATTATTTACAATAGTAGAAACCCAAATGCATGTCAAAAGTGCATATTTATTTGAGTATATCTATCTATGTGTGTGTGTGTGTGTGTGTGTGTATACACATATACATATGTGTGTGTATCTAGTATATGCTAAATTAACTGTTAATTATGTGATTGTAATCATGTTGATTTAATCATTCCATACTATACATTAAAACAGATTTTACTCCATAAAGTATACAAGTATTACTTGCCAATTAAAAATAATATTGTTTTAGTTAGGTGTTTTTTTCTTTTCTTTTCTTTTTTGTCACTGTAACCAAAGTACCTAACAACAACTACTTACAGAAGTATTTATTTTGGCTCATGGTTTCAGAGGTTTAGTCCATGATCAGCCAACTCCATAGCTCTGGGCACAATGTGAGGCACAGCGTCACGGTAAAAGGAACTTGGGACTTGACAGCAGGAAGGAGAGGGAGAGGGAGGGAGGGAGAGAGAGAGAGGGAGGGAGGGAGGGAGGGAGAGAGAGAGAGAGAGAGAGAGAGAGAGAGAGAGAGAGAGAGAAAGCTTCTCTCCCAGGGACAAAATATAAACCCCAAAGGTATGGTCCCAGTAACTTACTTCCTCCAGCCACACCCTAATTGCTACCTACAGTTACCAACCAGTTAATCCAATCAGTGGATCACTCCACTGATTAGGTTACAACCCTCAAACAGTGATCATTTCTCATTTCACCTGTGAATGTCCTTGTATTGTCTCACATATGCAATTTTGGAATTCACCTCATATCTAACCATAACCAATATTAATTTTAAAAATCATAGTTTCATTCGATAAATGTTGTGTCTAGATGCTGCCTCATAGAGAAATATATTTCTTGTTTGAATAAATAATCTATTTTGTAACTTTAGACACAATTTTTGCCCTGCAATACCTCAGTTTTATCCAGTGAAAACTGAAGGGAAAATTATTTAATTCCTTCTCTCTTATATTATTGTAGAAATATTGGAAAATTGCTACACAATGTTTTTAAAGACCAGGAAAGACATGGAAGAGTTCAGGTAGTCATTTATGTAGAGGGACATTTTTCTAAATGACAACATGACTTTAAATACTTAAAAGAATTTAACAACTGTGCTATCACATTTGGCCAATAAATTTATAACAACTGTTGAATATTCAGGACAAGAAAAAGTTTGCATGAGAATTTCTTTTCATATTTATTCTCTTTGAATGAATGGTAATTGGAGCATTTTGATTGAGGAGAATTAAAACAACATAAAAAACATGCCAAAGCTAGACTCCCTAAGTTAGAGACTCCCTACTTTATAATAAAATAGGAAAACAGAAGAATGCTGTTGCCAAGAAATATGTATTTGGTATTTCAAATAATCAACTGGGAGGTTCTAAAACTGCCCATATAAATTATCTTGCATTGTTTTGGGATTTTGATGTACTTATTTCTGTCTGTTGTTTCCTTCCTGTTCTCCTGCCCCTTCCTCTCTCTTTGAGAAAACTAGGCCCTTGCTAACTGTGGGCATATTCCTGGAGAACAGACTCCTTTCTGTCTGAGGAGCTGCCCCTGGGAAGGCTCCTGTTTCTAATGAAGCATGTGGTTTTCCTCATGTGGTCTTTGTGGTCACTGTCTCTTCATGGGAAGAAAATACTGGATTTGGGGCTGTGATATGGTTTTATGTCAGCTGCTAGGAGCAAGTGCAATCAATCCATTCCTACCAAGCGTATTTATAAATGAATCTGCCATAAAACATCATATCTTTTTTAACCAAAATGAACAGTAATTTCTTTGAAGTATTCAAGAAATGTATAAAAATATAAAGAAAAAAAGAAGAATTTGACTTGATTTTACAGAATTTGAATCCAAATGATACTGAAAATTTTAATGTAACTAATTTATGGGAAATTATTTTTAGTTTAATACACTGGATTTTTGTTATATTATAGTTCCCTTATTTAATGCAATGTTTACCTAAAATTATTTAAATAATAATTAAAAACTTCAGTATGTGCCTAAAAACTTTCCATGAAACAATCACTTTCTTTAGCCAGGTGTGTAATCCTATAAAAGTGTGCAGGCCTGTAGTCCCAGGAGCTCAGGTGGCTGAAGCAGGAGGATCACAAGTTCAAAGCCAGCCTCAGCAATTACCAAGGTTCTAAATAATTTTATGAGATACTCACTCAAAATTTAAAAATTTTTAAAAGGGCTGGGGGTGTGACTCAATGGAAAAGCACCTCTGGGTTCAATTCCCCAGTACCAAAAATAAAATGATAAAATAAAATAAAATATTCTCTCCATTTTTTTCTATCTTTTAATTTTTAAATGTATAAAGCATTTAATACTCTATCTTCGACACTTACATGTATTTTGGTCTCACCCTGTAGTTTACTTCCACTTGTTCTTCTTCAGGGTAGTTCATTTCATCATGTGTTTTGATTTTGTTGTTGTGAGTTCATGTTTCTTAGACATCAGTCTGTCAGTGTTAGGGAACAGACAGATGATGATGGTGGAAAGCTCTCAGCCTGGAGAAGAGAACATAAACTACATCAGTCCTTAGAACCAAGTAAAATTTTAGGTTTTCAAATCATTGTCACCTCTCCTCATCACCTCAAGGACTTGCTAATGTACAAAGGACTGCAAACCTTCCCTCCCTGTCAAATTCATTCTCTCTCTCTCTCTCTCTCTCTCTCTTTTCTCTACAACTCCTCCGTGTCCTTCCAAACCTGTGCCCCTCTCAACGCAGCAACTCTGTTACACACTCAGCCTTAAGGTCAAACACAATCCCCAATAGATAAATGCAGGGAAATTCTAGAAAACTTCCTCCCATGCAAAACTAGTTTCACTGAGGGACCTCTAGACCAATCTGATTATGCCAGGCTCACTGATGGCAGCTCCTTTATGCATAAGGGGATCAGAAAAGCTGGATATGCCATAGTGTCCCTATCATGAGTAATAGAAGCCAATCCCCTGCCTACAAATACCACCAACCAACAGGCTGAGCTGGTAGCTGCAATGTGAGCCTGTGAATTGGCAGTGGGAAAAAATCTTACCCTTTATACTGGTTCCAAATATGTTTTCCACATTCTCTTATCTCATGCAGCAATTTGGAAGGATAGAGGTCTCCTGAACTCAAAGAGTTCTATAACTATCTCCACATACATCAACCAGCTACTACAAGCCTTCCAGCTTCCTAAAAAACTTGGAGTTGTCCATTGCATATCACACCAAAATGACTCCTCCCCCATCACACAGGGAAAATCAAAACCAGATCAGCTGCCCTTTCAGATCCCAGTAGATCTCTCATTGCCACATGCTCTCCAACAATGCCCAGTAACAGAGACCCACCAAAATATGCCCTCTTTACTTATCTCCACTCCATTTTCCATACCAGTCCACAGACTCTCAAAGCCTTTCTCCACTCTTTCTTTACTTTGACTCCCTAGAATAAAGAAGAGCTACAGCAAATCACAGCCTCATGCCAGATATGCAAAAGAGTGAATCCTAATACATCTTTAAAACCCAGAAAATTTCCTTCTCATCAGGCTAGGGGCCATATTCCTGGGGCAGATTGGCAAATCAACTTTACCAACATGCCCAGAGTAAAAAACTTCAAATACATACTAGTTTTAATAGACACATTCTCAGGTTGGGTAGAGGCCTTCCCCACCTCAAATAAGCAGGCTACCATGGTGGCTAACATCCTCCTAACTAAAGTAATACCTCAGTTTGGGATGCCCTCTTCAATCCAATCCCAAATGGGCCTGAATTTGTCTCTCAAGTAATCCAGAATGTGGCAAAGACATTGTCCATCCCATGGCACTTTCATTGTCCCTATCACCCCCAAGCCTCAGGTAAGGTTGATCGAGCCAATCACACAATGAAAGTCATCATAATGAAGCTATCTTTAGAGACTCACTTAGATTGGGTTAAACTCTTCCCTCTTGCCATACTATGCCTGAGGGCTTTACCCAAAAAGCCATCCCTTGCCTCCCCCTTTGAGATAATGTATGGTTGTCCTCTTCTTCCCCCCCTGGGAATTTCACCAGAGCCTTGGCCCCTCCCCAACCAATATGCTCTTCCCCTCCTCTTCCTTATATGCTCTGAGCTATGGAAGCAACAAGATTTTTTGCTTCTGGATCCAGAGAACTCAGCTGCCTCCTTTCTGCTCAAACCAGGAGAATGGGTCTACTTTTCTTACCCAGGGGAAAGATCCCCCTCTAACCCCAAAATGGGAAGGGCCATTACAGGTAGTCCTGTGTACACCCAATGCTGCAAAACTCCAACAGGAAGGAAAGAAACTAACACCTGATTCATATTTCTAGATTAAAACCAGCAACAAGCCCTCCAGAGGACAATCTCACCACAGCTCCCAGCCTTGCAGGACCCCCACAATTACCCAGATTTACCTGTGAGATATCCCCAGATAACCCTGGCAAGCTCTTTTTTTTCACAGTCATGTACCATCCTCCCTCCCATTCCAGAGGAGAAGAATATACATAAGAATGGGTCTCCCAATAGGATCTAGGAACCATGGCAACACAGTACACCCACACCCTTTTTAGACCTATGTCTACTGGCTTTATACCTGCTAACTCTCTTTCGAAGTGTAGTTCAGGGAAGGCTAAACCCTGTACTATCCTGTCCCACAAGCTGTAGCCAAACTTCTTCTAAGAAGAATTTTAAATTCTTCAATGAAACCCCTCAAAAGACTGTTACCACGATGATCCCCAGGCCTCTGAACACAATAACAATAGATACTGGATGGCCATTGGGAAAAATCCAGGCCTGTTTCCTCCCACACCATGCCCAAGTGGCTGGACATTCAATAGGAAGAATTGCTGGAAGAGAACAATTGATATACCCAATTGGCTGCCTGATTTGGTTAAGGCAAAAATAGTCAAAGAACCTCTTCTCTCTCATAAACATGTCAATATCTCTCTCAATCTGTCAAAGGCTACTAATAATACAAACTATGTCCAGCAATGTTGGCCATGTTTGCAGGCTAGAATTTAATCCCCAAAACTAATAGCAAACCCGATAAATAGTTCTCAGTCTGCACTCAAAGAGGCCTCTTCAATCCAAGACACCACAGCCAAACTCTCAGGTGTCCCTCTCTACCAGGCTGCTCCATTATGTTTTCAGTCATCAGGAAACATACCAGTAGGAGACTTATCTGAGAAGCAATGTCAACAAAAACCTCTCTACCAAAAGGTAGTAAGGCCCACTGCCCACCAGTCTCTGAGGCATCACTCTTATGTGGGATGACTGTATACCTGTCTGCCCCCTGAATGGGCAGGCATATGTACTCTTGTTTTCTTATTTCCCTATGTAGACATTGTTCCAGGAGATACAGAAATACCAATCCCCCTCATGACACACATAAGACCCAAAAGGGTGATCCAATTAATACCTCTCATTGCTACTTTAGGAATTACTGCAGGTTTGGCAACAGGTACAGCAGGTTTGGTTACCTCTCTCACATAATATGATCAATTGTCCAAATTATTCATAGATGACCTCCAACAGGTGACTGAGGCCATACTTTCCCTCCAAAATCAATTAGATTTCCTGGCGGCAGTAGTCCTACAAAACCACTGAGGCTTAGATACACTCACAGTGGAGAAAGGAGTCCTCTGCCTGTTATTAAAGGAAGAATGTTGTTTTTATGTTAATCAGTCAGGGATAATGAAAGATAAGATTAAACAACTACAGGAACAACTAGAAAGAAGAAAGCTGCAATTGGTGCAACAATTCTATTGGGACCTCTTCACAAACCCCTTCATCCACTGGATTCTCCTGATACTGGGACCTCTAGTTGGGGTCTTTTGATTCTGTCCTTCCTTCCTTGAATTTTAAAATTCCTTCAAGGACAAATTAACAAAATCTTTCACCAAATTTTTAATCAGCTCCTCCTCAGGGATTACCAGCTACTTGCCAATGAGCCAGATGACACTCACATCCACACATCCCAAGAAACCTCCACCAAATGCTGAAAGATGAAGATACCAAATGACAACTCCATCAAAGGTCCATCTCTACCCCACCATTCCAAAGAAATAAACCCTTGGTTTTCAGCTGTTTATGTTCTAATCTGCCTTCTCCTGGGCATAGGCCTTTTTCTTTTAGCCCTACACATTGGACAACATGCCCGAAATTAATGCTGTTTATTTTCATAGCTGCAGGGCATGTTCATGGATTTCTCCCCTGAGGAAATCCATGCCTTTAGTGCATGGATATGGGGCCTCCTGGCCCTCCTTCTCCAACCAACTGACCTACCTCCCTCTCTCTAAATGATGCCCCTACTCAGCAGGAAGTAGCCAGATCAAGCTTGGTGCCCCTAAACCAAAATTAAAAAAGGGAAGAATGTTGGTAAAGATGGCACCTGGAGTGTTTCTCTTTAGGAGCTCAGGTCCATGATGCATTGAATAGCATGTGAACCATCACCTCCAATTCCTCTGAATGGCACGAACTTTGAATGGTGCACCTCTAATCCCGGAAGTGGCATGAGCTCTTGGCCAATGCCATGCTCCTCCTCATCTCACGTTGAGCCCATAAATATCAACACCCTGTTTGCTCGCTCGCTCTCTCTCTCTCTCTCTCTCTCTCTCTCTTTCTCGCTCTCTCTCACACACACACACACCTCCTCTCTCCTCTCCCACCTCCCCATCTTCTCTCTCTCTCTCTCCTCTCCCACCTCCCCATCTTCTCTCTCTCTCTCTCAACCCCCTTCTCTTCTGCGACTGGCCATTACAGTCCCACTAATAAAATCTCGGACAAGTAAATGGTTGTTTCAGCTTATTGAGTTTATGGAGCTCTTTCTGCCATTTCTATAGTTTCATGTTGTTTTCTTACTTTCTCTCTCAATATTCTCATACTAATTTTAGGTTTTATTAGAACTTGAATTTTCTCAAAGACTAGACAAACCAGCAGCTTAGGTTTGGGCTCACAGAAGTCAAAAAGCATGATTTGTATATGTCAGATGTGACAAGAGAAAAACTACTGTAAAACAATGCTATCTTAGTGGTGGCTAATTCCTCATTTTCAGAAACAGGCCAGTGATTACATTTGTAAATATTTATTAACAATATCAGAACAATTTCTAAGTTTTCAATATAAATTTTATAAGATCCTGTACTCACAAGTATTCCCCACCACAACTGTGCAGCAGGTCTGTGTAGAGGAAAGAGCCAGCATCCTGAGCAAGGTTCCAGCCACAGGGTCCAGCTCCACACTCTCTGGGGCACCCCAACCCCACACCCAGTTTCCTGCTTGGTGCAGAGGTCTCCCTGCTCACACCCCCTCTCCTCTCCAATGAGGTGTGGAGGTGAAACCTGCAGATGCACCTACTCATCTGCCACTCTGTTCTCCTAGCCCCAGACACCTGAGGAGCCACGCGGCTGTGGCTGCTCTAGGCTGGCACTCCCCACGTGCCATTGGAGCCCCTGGTAGTAATCCAGGGAAGTACAGGCAGGGACAGTGAATCCTTTTTTAAAATTTTTATTGATTTTTAAAATAAATGATAACAGAATGCATTACAATTCTTATTACACATATAGAGCACAATTTTTCAGATCTCTGGTTGTATATAAAGTATGTTCACACAAATTTGTGTCTTTCATACATGTACTTTAGAATGAATGTCCATCATATTCCACCATCCTTTCTAACCTCCTGCTCCCTCCGTTCCCTTCTCATCCCTCTGTCCTATCTAGAGTACCTCTTTTCCTCCCATGCTCAGGGTCAGTGAATCTTAAACCTGGCTGGGCTGGTGACGCAAGGGAGGGAGTCTACAGACCCACTTTCCTGGCTAGTTTGTCCTGTGTTTCCCACTTTCAAGAAAAGAACCATTCCAGGTCTGCTCAGTGGTAGAGCACTTGCCTAATGCACAGGGTTCCATCCCCAGCACCACATTAAAAAATATACATACACTAAATAAAGGTAGTGTGTTCATCAAAAACTAGGAAATATATATTAAAAAGAAGAACCATTCCATATACTTCAGTTTAAAGAGGCCACGTATGATGAGTGAAGTTTGCTCATTAGCATTGTGTCCCACATAGTATATTGAGCATGGATGGTAGTAATATTTTTAGTTGAAAAGAAGTTAGGACAGAAATAACTAATGAGGTTTGAAGAACATAATTATATACAATAAAAACTTGTACAAAAAGTATTTTTGTCTTCTTAGTTTATTTAATGATCCAGACTTGGGGAGGGGGGTAACCAGCCCACTTCAGTTGTAATGTCAGAATTTTATTATGTATACTCCTACTTGAAGACTTGAGAGTGATGGTCAGCAGATGTATTAAAAATCATAAACTGCCATCTGGAGATGACGAATCAAAGAACAAATACCATCATAATAGTGACTTTACTAAGTTAGGGGACTGAACACTTTCAACTGATAAATGAAAAGATTTTGAGACTGTGGTATTGATTTCCACCAAAATATTACTCCCAAAAGAGGCATTTTGAAAAAAAAATGGGATTTGAAGGGAAAGAAACTTGAATAGAGTGGTTTGTGATTTAAAAAAAAAAATCCAGAATCTAGTACCCAAATGGCCCACGGAAAGAAGAATCAAGAATTTCAAGATCCATGATGCTTGAAATAAATTGCCAATTTACTGACCTCCTCTAATTCCTGAAGAGGCTGTGAGCAGAAGCAAATGAAAGGGTAATGAACTGTCTCGACCCCTCGCCGGCAAGGGAAAAAACGACATAGGATTCTTCCTTCAGCAGTTTACTCATAATGAAAAGACAGGAACAAGAGAAGAAAGCACGCGCGCCCGAGCAGTCGGTCTGCCCTAGCTTAAGTAACCAGCCCCGCCAATGAACCAGAACCACGTAGAAGAGTCTAATAGGTGCAGCGCAGCGGAAGCAGGCCAGAGCCCAGCCCACAGCCCAACAAGGAGTTGTTTAACAACTCTAACCGCTGAGTCATCAGAAGCAGGAAGCCAGCGCCATTTTCAGGGTGCGGTCGCCGGCTCCCAACAATGAACCATATAACCCTGAGATCAATACTCTCCTAAAACTTGGTACAAAATTAAGACTAATGAACTCAGCCTATGGGAAAACATTCTTGCTGCATTCTACAATGTTAAAGATTTTAACTTTTGTGTGTGTGTGTGTGTGTGTGTGTGTATGTGTGTGTTGGTGGCAGAACTTAGGAATGTTTTACCACCAAGCTACATTACAAGTCCTTTTTATTTTGAGATAGCATGTTGCTAAGTTGCTGAGGTGCTCACTGATTTGCTAAGGCTGGCCTGGAACTTCCAATCCTCCTGCCTTAGCCTCCTGAGTCACTGGGATTACAAGTGTGTACTTTTGTGTCTAGATAAGATCTTTAATCCACAGAAAGTTCACACTTGCCTGAGATCAAAGCAGAAATTTTTGCAATTAAAATAATACCAACAGTAATAACAGGACTAGAGAATTTTCATAGCTTGCTAAAGTCACTGAGTTAATGCTAAAAGTGTTCAACATCTTGGCCAAAATATGAAAGTTTTGATTCTTTTTATCTGTTTTCACTCATTCTCAGGTCTTCGGGGAATCAGGAAAGCTCCCCACCCAGCAATCAGCAGCAATAGAGACTCCAGCAATCTCCCTGATTGGTTTTGCTGTATAAAAACAATGCAAGAGGATGCCATTTAGAAAGCAGGAAATTATTATCAATAATACTACTCATATTATTAATATATTCATGTTATTAATATTATTTCATTCTAAGAGAATATTATTCACACTTGGGAAGGGAATTATGGTACCACCATATGGATGAACTTTAAAAATATAGTAAGTAACATAGCCAATCACATACACACAAAATACCAAATGATTTCACATTTGAGATTTACTGAAACCAAAGTCTGATCAAGTCCCTTAATGAAAATTACACACTATATATGATGTACATATACACTCCAGTATGCTTTAAATCATTTCTAGATTACTTATAATACCTAATACAATGTAATGCTATGTAAATAGTAATAATATTGTACTGTTTAGAAAATAATACCAAGAAAAAAATCTTCATGTTCAGTACACATTTACTTTCAATTTTTAAAAAAATCTGAGCTTGGTTGAATCCACAGATATGGAGCCTGGAAGAAGGGCGGCCCATGCTAACTGTTCTCCATGTATGATAAAATGATTATTTCTATCAATATAACTGGTATTATAAGGCCAGAAATAAATTAATATATTACTCAATTGATTTAAAAATGGGGTAATAATGCTACTTTTTTAATGGTTGTTGAAAACATTACAAAGCTCTTGACATATCATATTTCATACATTAGATTCAAGTTGGTTATGAACTCCCAATTTTATCCCAAATACAGATTGCAGAATCACATCGGTTACACATCCACATTTTTACATAATGCCCTATTAGTAACTGTTGTATTCTGCTACCTTTCCTATCCTCTACTATCCCCCCTCCCCTCCCCTCCCATCTTCTCTCTCTACCCCATCTACTGTAATTCATAACTGGTATTATGAAGCCAGAAATAAATAATATATTACTCAATTGATTTAAAAATGAGGTAATAATGCTACTTTTTTGAAGACTGTAAGATATGTTTACTCAATATGAATACAAAATCTTGAACATAATAGTAGCACACAGAATGATTCTGGGAGGAAGAAGGCAAACATTGATCCTTCCTCCAATAAATCCTTTTCTATTTTTTATTATGTTCACAATGAAATCACTAAATCAACTCTTGTAGAAATAGATAGTGTTAACATTTCTTGTTTGTGGCCCACTTTAAGCAAGTGACAAGACAATTCCTGGGAAGAATGCAAACATCAATCCTAAAATGGCAATCCCTGGGAAGAGGGAAAACATTGATCCTTTCCCAGTAAATGTTGAATCATGACACAAAGAAAAGACCACTGACTCCAATTTTAAATTAAATTAAAGCAAGCTTATGTTTGTGTACACTGGAGCTGGCCAGGACTGTCTCTCCTGAAAACCCTGGGCTAGAGATCAGGGTTTATAGCACAAAAAGTTACAAAAGTGGGGTATGTTGGGAACTTACAGCTAACAAGATTTTGACAAGCATAATACAAAGGCAGATAGCAGGTTAATGATCTAAATGGCTTAACATTTCAAGGTAGGGTATAAATTCAGCTCCCAACATCAGAATTTATGAGGTGCCACTAAGGTTTTAGAAAGGGTTGTTATCTGATTAGGGTAAGCCAGGCATGGGTGGGTTCACAGCACAGGTGGGAATTCCAAGCAAGTTTAAAACATCAAAATATGGCCAGGCCAAATAGAAATCCTAGTTCTCTTACAGAAAACAGAAATGAAACCTTTTGATGAGATGATGTTAAACCATGATGCAAAGAAATGACAACTTACTCCAATTTAAATCAAATAAAAGCAAGCTTGTAATTCCGGCCAGCTGGGGCTGTCTCTCCCTGAAACCTGCAGGAATAGAAGACAGCTCTCTAGTATCGCAGTTTTATAGCACAAAAATTTGCAAAAGGGGGGGGGTGTCTTGAGAATTTACAGATAACAGGATTTTGACAAGCATAATACAAAACAGGTAGTAGGTTAATGGTCTAAATGGTTCAGCATTTAGGGAGTAATTTTAGATCCCAATATCAGAATTTATGAGGCATCACTAAGGATTCAGAGACGGTTGTTATCTGGTCAGGGAAAACCAGGCATGGGGGAGCTCAAGGCATGGGCAGGCATTCCAAGCAAGTTCAGAAATTGCAAAAATTTATAGTAAAGCAGAAATTAATTTTCCATGCCTTTGTGGCAAGATGGTTCCCAATCTTAAAACAGAATTAGGCTGAGTTTATTAATGGCTCCCAGTCTTAAGATGGAATTAGGCTGGGTTCATCATAAATTCTTTCCTAGTGACAATGAAACCATAAATTAATCCTATCTCAGTGATAATATGATGATCCCCAAAGTAAAAGATAAGCACTGAATGAAAACTGAGCTCTGGACCCTCCATCCTTTTCCAGTAAAATCAAGTTTCAAATTTATACATCTTTTTTTCCTGAATGCCCAAACTGACATGTTCTGTTAAAATCTCCAATAATTAAGTCAACTGCCAGTGTTTCCTATAAACACCCAAACCTTTCCAGTAACTAGTGGCCATTTTCTACCCTAAAAAAGGAGCCCCTCCAATTCCTGACTGATTGACTTCACAGCTAAATAAATAGCATTGATAATCCAAGAGGTATGTTTCCAACTGCATCATTTGTGCATACAATGAATTATTGTCTCAAATTAATTCAGGTTGTTTTGTTAGAAGAACTATTTCTGGCCAGGTGCAGTGGCAAATGCCTGTAATCCCAGCAGTTTGGGAAGCTGAGACAGGAGGTTTGAGAGTTCAAAGCCAGCCTCAGCAATGGTGAGATGCTAAGCAATTCAGTAAGGCCCTATCTCTAAATAAAAATAGGGCTGGGGATTTGGCTCAGTGGTTGAATGCCCCTGAGTTCAATCCCCAGTATCCCCCACCTCAAAGGTAGTATTTCTGCAAAATGCTAAAAGAAAACAGTTATAAAGTTCTATAAGAACAATACAAAATAAAATTCACAAAACCAAAAACAATTTACATAATAGCTTTGAACCAAGAAGCATAATTTTTATAACATCACTAATACATCTTGGGTATCTATTTCACATCCACAAAGATTCATATATTTATTAACACAATTACATACAAATTTTACTTTAAAAATCATATAAAAATTATATAAAAAATTAAAAAAAAACTCTTACAAACCTAAATACTTTTTACAATTTACCTAAGATTTACTTAAGCTTTTAATTCTATCCAGTTTACTTCAAGACCATAGTAATCTTTTTTGGGGTAAGGCGAGAGCTAGACCAGGGGTTGAACTCAGAAGCACTCAACCACTGAGCCACTGGGACACATCTCCTGCCCAATTTTGTATTTTATAAGAGATAGTGTCTCACTGAGATGCTTAGTGCTTCACCATTTCTGAGGTTGACTTTGAACTCTCTATTCTCTTGTCTCAGCCTCCAGAGCTTCTGGGATTACAGGCATGTGCCACCATGCTGGCTCGAGATCACAATTATCTTTAGACCAAAAAACTCTTTTGAATACAACTTTGAATATGCTGAATTCTAGCTTCCTCAGAACCATTTCTTACATGGAGAAAGATGAGAGGCAGAGCCTTAAGTCAGGTTTGGCTGGCCCCTTGACAAATCTTAAAAATGTGTTTTATTTCTTAATCTGATTCTTGCCCCACTTTGTCATATTATTCTACAAATTTCTCATGTACCATTTCCTGAGTCTATCTAAGTATAAGTTAACATAATGAAACATTACATCTGAAACATAATCAGAGAGGATAAGAGAGCTCTTAACTTTCTTTTTGTGGAAAAATTGGCAGAATGTTTTCATGTTCCACATTGTTAACCTTTGAAAAAATCTGGCTTTTCTTACTGCCTTTCAAAAACACAAATTCCCATCCCAGTGTACACAGTAAGACAACATTGTGTATATCACCTATTGACAACAGGTTACTTTATCAAGCTATAAAACATCAAGTGACATGAATAAACACGAACCAAATTTGTTATTTCTATAAAATAAGTTTTATTTTAAAAACTTAAGTTTTACCTAAAAAACTTTTTTATAAACCTGAAATTACCTAAGCTTATCATTATCAAAATACCATCAACTTTAAGTGAATTCCCCACTGTCAATTGAACCCATAGGCTCCTTTTAGGCCTTTTTCTTACATTAGGCATATTGCTATTCAATGTATTCAATGGAGGAGGCCATTTCCTTTCTTTTTTGTAGTCTTTCTTGAAGATCCCTTTGCAGAAGCTGCCAACAAAGCATGTTTTTTTTTTTTTTTCCTTTTCTTTTTTGTGGTTATTTACCCTGCCAGGCTCTCCATGCATTTAGTTTTATGGGATATAGTTAAAGCCAAAATTGCTTTGCCCCAGTGATGTATATCCCCTGGCCGAATAGTGTCCTTTCAGACCTTAAAAGGGGAGACTATTTCTATCCCTTGTTCACAAGCTGACAGTGCTGGAACTTACTGCCACATTCTTTCTGACCAGCTGCCTCCACTCCCTACCCCCACCATGGGCAAAAGGGACTAGAAGGCAGGGCAGAGACCAGGTTCTCTTTGTCCATTTTTCTACAGTCCAGGCAGCTTTTCTGGGATTTCTTTCCCCCAGCGAACGACTGGCATTCTTAAACCACCATGAAATGATCTGCAGCTGCCGGGATCAGGCTTTCTTCTGGTGTCCCGCTATACTGCATACCAAAGGCAGTAATTTGGGGCACCTTCAACTTAGTTTCTGACTGTTTAGACTCCTTATCATGCAACTGCATAAATGCCTGTATGTACAGAATCTCTTCTATATACTTTACACTTGAGAGATCAACTTCAACTGCAAGATTGTATAATAATTCAGAAAAAATATTCAAAGGCCAGATTATGTTACAGTAAACATCTTTCTCTTACATAGGCTTAAGCCTATAAGTGGCCCATTCAGCAAAGATCTGTCTTCTGGAGACTTCTGATAAGATCAATGCAACATGGCCCATGTCTTAAAGGGTCAGTAACAGAGACAAAAATGAAGTCATACAAGAGAGAATCACTGAAACCAGGGTTGGCAGAATAGAACCTTTAAAACAGACAGATCTGCACATACAAATTTCTTCCACTTACTTCACCTTTGACAGACCAACTTCAAGATTGTGTAATACCCCAGAGAGATATTTAAAAAGCCAGATAATTACAGTAGAATATTATCTTAGACAGGCTTATATCTATAGGTGACCTTTTTTACAACTACCTTTAATTTTGACAAACCAATTCCAGTTGCAAGATTGCACTAAAAAGAAACAGAGAGAGAAAAGAAGAGAGGAGTGACAAAACGATGGCTGACAGAATGGAACCTTTAAATTGACCAGCCAAGATCTTTCCCAAGAGACTATAGGATAGGATCAATGCAGTGCTGGCCATGTCTTAAAAGGGGTAGCAACAGGTACAAACAAAACAAAAACACAGACAGACAACCAGGGAGGGGAGAATTCCCAAAGTCAATACTGTCTAACAGATGATAACCTACAACAGAAATATCCCTAAGTTTTTTTTTTTTTTTCTTAACAAGGCAAATTTTGTTTTTTCAAGTTATAAAAATATGAGCATGTCAAAAATAGTCAAGTCCATATAAGAGCAGTTCCAGCCATTTAAAAGCTATACAGATTTGGGGAGAAAGTAATTTACAATCATTCAATTCAGTTATTGCAAATTATATGCAGCTTTTATTTGTGACTGTTCTCCACAAGGAAAAGTATTTGGGCATATTTTTTCTGGTAGAGCTGTGGATTAAAAAAAAACAAAATAAGGATAAGCTCACTTTGAGTAGAAAATAATGTGTAATTTTTGATCAGTACTAAAATAAGGTGTGCTTTAAATGTTAGTTCAACCCCCTTTTCACATTTAATTCTATTTGAGAGTATATCAGAAATATAGTGTGTAGCTTTGGGCAAGATATAAATTTAAGTGATAAGAAACATTAACTTTGGTTGCAATGTAGAGACAAAGCAGGGGTATTTAGTGTTGACATTATAAATTGCAAATATTTTAAAAGGTTAACCAATAATGAGAGCTAAGTTTTTTTTCTTTCCCTCTTATGTACTCAAGACAAAATTAATCAATTTGTTCTTTTGAAGTTTATCACGAAGATCCATTTTTCTCTATTTTTATCTCAAAAATGGTGATGAGAAAGTCATATAACAGAAACATTTTTTAAAATAAATGTGCCCAATGCCATATGGAGAAAAGAATCACGAACTAAATAAAATTAACTTTAAATAATATATACTACAGTTGACAGTACAAAGTAAGGAGGAAGGAAGTCACTCATTTTGGGGGTGGTTAATACATAGGGATATTTCAACTTAAAGTTCACTGGAAAACTTAAGGGTGACATAAAGAGATAACAATGGCTTTGTTTCCAACTTTCCTCAGACCCTGTTACAAGGTTAGACTTATAGCTGACATTCAACCCATAATTTCTTGAATAAATAGAGATATATAATGGTGAGAAGTATAAGGGGAATTGTCAAGACCTTAAAAAAATATTATTAGAACAAAAGTGAGAATTATTACATTTGGCAAGAATAAATATTAACAGTAATTTAAATCTTAAAAATAGGTTATATTTTTAGGAGGTAGTAAACAAGTACAAAATTTTACCATTTGGTCACCCCCTTAACTTTTGGCTTCACCTTGGATATTTCTACATTTTTCATTTCTCATTCTCCCATTGAAGCTATTAGTTCTTCTACCATTCATTACCAAAATTTCTAGACCTGGAGCTGCCAAGATACATGTTTTTAAGAAATTTTAATCCACCAAATACACCCCAAATTCAGGTGTCAATTGAAAACATTTTTTAATCTATCTAGTTATCAATTCACTTATAAAGTAACAACTCAAAATAAGAAAATATAACATGAAAAATCTGTTAACTATTCCACATGCAATTCTAACATGTCATAGTAGTTATGAACTGAAAAACTATACTATATATTCCAATTACATTATCAGTATTAACTGAAAATAGGCTTGTGCTTTATTAAAAAAAATTAACCTATTAACAACAACAACAACAACAGAAACAAAAAAAATCTCACTTACTCCCATATAGATATATTGTGCTGATACTCCAGATACTACTACAAAAGGATTCCATTTTTGTGATTGGCTGGGTTCACAGTGAGTATGTTAGTACCAAGATCATATATTACTATTAGTTTAATAATGGCATTAGTGAATGTATATAAGGCATGTAAAAAACTAATATTAAAGCTCTTAAGGGCAATAAACTGGCAGCTGCCAGAAAAGGTGTTGTGAGGAATAAAAAAACATATTGAAGAAACTTAATTTCAGCACAAACTGGTTTACAGTGTTTTTTCTAATTAAATGAACTAATTCACACAGACCTCTGCCTCAGGAACTAACAGAACAAATAATAGACCTTTTGCCTATTTACTGACTAGCCCAATCTTGAAAATGAAAGCAATCATTAGCAATCTCCCACACAGTGCTATTAGGAGTGGATTGAGCAATCATCAGAAATTTCTGATTGAAGTAATGTTGTTTGTTTCCATCAAACTTCATGGTTCCACTGATCACAACAAGAACTCTAGGCTGGGAATGGATAGCTTGCTTCTTCTTCTTTTGACCATTGTCTCAAAGTAAATACTGACAAATTCCTCAGTAGCTCTACATGTCTGATCTACATAAGTTTTAAAATCCACTGACATGGTTCTAGGGGAGCCAGAATAAGTATGTTCCAAGAGTGGTGGTGTAACTACACTCTCATGTGTATGCCTCACAATGCTGCAGAATAAGCAAATATTTAGAAAATGAGCAAAACCCACTAAACACAGAGAATTTTCTACCCATCTAATTCTCTCCCTGAAGTACCTTGGTCCATTGTATAAGCACTCTGACCATCCTGAGGTTCTGGCTCTGCACCCATGGTGCCAAAGAGAAACCAGATATTTGTGGGGACAATGAGAAACCAGATGTTCCCATTAAGAGAAAACAGACATGTAGGATCAAGGGTCTTGGCATGCATAACAGGGGACTTACCAGATGACTAAGGGTGTCACAAACTTATGGACTTCAGTTTCATTTTTCTCAAAGTGGACCATGATGGAGCAATCTGTATCATTCAGGGAAGGAAGGTTGAAGTTCCCAAAAGCAGAAGGAGCTTCAGCAGCTGCTGGGATAATCTCTCAGTCCCTCCCTTTACTCACAGAAATAGCTCCTCTGTTTTGATCTGACTTACCTGTCTCCTTATTCTCCTATAATTGGCTCTCAACAAGTTCTCTAGCCACCCTGCATCCTCAGCATGGAAATAAGGTTCCTTAGAGAGCCAGATCTGCCCAAGAAATGTAGAGCAGAGACTGTTCTCAGGTCTCACCAAGAATATAAAATTTGTTACTGAAAACTCAGTTCTTGTCCCTGATGCCAATCCAATAATGGGGACATGGTTTTGAGAAAAAGTAAAAAAAAAAGTTTATTTCTTTGCTAGCAAAGGAGAAGCACAGGGGACTCCTGTCCAAGAGGCTGTAATTCTTGTATTTCTTTTTCTGATAAGTGTTTGTTCAGTTTCTTTGTCCATTTATTAATTGAGCATTTATGGTTTTTGGCATTAAGTTTTTCAAGTCTTTTATATATCCTGGAAATAAGTATTCTATCTAAGATGCAGGTGGCAAAAGATTTTATCCCATTCTGTAGGCTCTCTCTTCATGTTCTTGATTATTTCCTTTGCTGTAAAGAAACATTTAAATTCGATGCTATCCCACAATAATGCTACTTTTAAAAAGTGGAGAACATTGAGTTTTTTTAATAAATGGTGATATTTGTATTTCAGAATTCCAGATAATCTCAAAGCCATATTTTATTTATCAAGACAATGAAGCACATGATATCATGAAAGACTCAACAAATTAAATGCACCCACTAACAAAATCTTCCAATCTTCAGCTCAACATTTGTAATCAGAAGTGTCACTGAGTTTCCTAAGGAAGTAATTGTTCAACTCTCTTATGGACGACTCTTCTTTCTGGAGAATAAGGAATTATAGAATTAATCTATAATTCTGTAATTAATGTGGGAACGGTAGTTGAAAGTAAGCACTCAGCTAGAAGGTAGGGTCTTAATCCAGAGTTAACAACAGAGCTTGAAGCCATGAACTGACCCCAATTGGTGGCTGGATTACAGGTCAGGAGAGCAAAGTCATCCTACACAGTTGATGTGAAGCAGCTGCCAAAGATAAAGTTCCTACAGCAAAACAGGTTTTCAGACCCCAGTCTGCAAGTAACAGACACAGAAAACATAATTTCACTTTCAATTTATTTGTAAGATGTGCTCATTTATTTTTCAGATTATAAAGAATCAAACAGGGCTGGGCTATGGCTCAGTGGCAGAGCACTTGCCTTGCACATGTGAAACATTTGGTTCAATCCTCAGTACCACATAAAAATAAATAAACAAATAAAGATACTTTGTCCATCTATAACTAAAAAAAAATAAAAGATTTTTTTTAAAAAAAGAATAAAAAAATGCATGGTGTTCTTATGATTGCTTTCAGCTTCTAGAACCCTCCAACCTTGATTGACAGTGTAGGGATGATTTCAAAATATTCTTACTAATTCCATGGATAAAATCAATGCTAGGAATCAAAACACACGTGTAGGCACTTCCTAACAATATGTGATAAATAACCCTGCATGCAATTCCCATGTCAGAACTCAAAGAAGTTGGATAGCATTTGAGAACAAAGGAGAAATAAAGACAAAATGAGCTGATTGGCATGGAAGAGAGAACCAAATCAATTCTGGGGAAAACTGGAGGTCCCTATGGGCCTATGGAAGGAATGTTCTGTGGAGTCCATCAAACCAGGGAACAACACAGTGGAGCTCAGTTTGACATCAAAGCTTTCTAAATCCCAGTGTCCACATTTTAATATGAATAAGGTCTTCTGTGTTTTATGAAAATAATTCATGAAAAGTGACCAGGGCCAGTAGCATAATAAGAATTAAATTTGTGTTTCATATTATTTCTAATAAAAAAGTACAAAAATTTCATAAGAACTCACTTGGAAATAAAATGCTTTTGGGGTCACCAGGTTATTCCTCAAGGGTTTAACCTGTCCCACCAGCATGTTTAAAATGTGGTTTATATTATGTTTTCATGAGTGGGTGGATAGAAATGTTAGTGTTTTAACTCTTATGGTTTCTGTCATTTCTTCTTTTAAGATTAAAGACATATTTCTCCAGAGTACTTTTGTGGGAATAAACAATGAAACAAAAGTGTGAAGCATTCCTATAAACCCTTATTAAATATTAAAGCACAAGAAACAAGATTCCCTTTAGGATTAAGGGATGGACGTCTCTCAGAAGAAAATAAAATAGCCAAGCTACTTAATTAAAATTAAATTTAACCTTTAATTCTTATGAGGTTAACAGCCATAGTAGAAAATTTGGTGTTGAAAAGTAAACCAATCTTCAAGGATTTGGGGAGTAAAATAACATGCAAGGAAAAGAGAGACTGGAAAGGCATATTTTTTTTTGAGATTTTGTGGTTATTTAAAAGTGCCAGATAAGGCAGTCAATCAGAGTCTGCTCTAGTTTGAAAATGATATTAGAGCCAGTATCAGATAAGGGCAAAGTTCAGGTGATGAAGACCAAATTCATGCATAAAATAGTAAAGTAACCACAGCTATCTTTACTTCAGCATAGTGAAATACACATCTCTAACTGGAGATTTAAGATGACAATCAGACATGTATTAATGAGCAAGATGAAATCCCACCTCTATATGTGAAGACATCAAGAAATGGAGTTCCTACCTAATCCATAGATGCCATAAAATCTGTGCATGTTTATCCTTTGTTTGGGTCACTCTGAGGTTTTTGCCCAATAAATGTTGTCTCCCTTCTGGATCAAGCAAAAATTCCTAAATAAAATCTTGCCTATGTCTAAATCCTTTTTTAAGTTTGTTATTTATTTCTACCACTCTAGGTCCAAGAACCCAAGTTCAGTTAGGAAAAAAAAAAGATGAATTAAACATCACCTACCTTATAAACAAATTCCTTAAAAGCTATTTGATTTGGAATAAGGAAACTGTCAGAAAGTATTACAAGCTCTTGATTGGTAGTCTTTTAATAAAGTACATTTAAATTAATGTAATTTTTAGCAGGAAAGAAAACTACACTTTGATTTTTGCAATGTCCAGAGGCAGTTTCCTGGGAGGACCATTATACCATTATAGAGATTTAATAGGAACCCCAAGGCATTAAAAGGGCTTCTTCAATAATGCTTCTGGATGGTTTTTGGTTAAAATCATGACTTTAACAATTATGATTTGGTCAACATAGACCAAAATCAACAAAAATCAATAGCTTTTTTATGCACCAATAATGAACCCACTAAGAAAGAATTCAGGAAAACACATCCATTCACAATAGCTTAAAAACAAACAAACAAACAAACAAAACCTAGGGATAAATATTATCAAGGAAGTAAAAGACTTATACAAAGAAAATTACAGAAATATGAAGAAAAGAAATTAAAGAAGATACTGCAAGATGAAAATATTTTCTATCTTCATGGATAGGCAGAGTTAATATTGTTAAAATAACCATACTACCAAAAGTGATCTACAAATTTAATGAAATCCCCATCAACATACCAATGGCATTTCTCACAGAACCAGAAAAAAATATTAAAATTTATATTAAAAAAAGTCTTAGAATAATTAAAGCAATACTGTTCAGAAAGAGCACTGTGGAGAGGTAAACCAAATTTTAAATTATGGTACAGAGTTATAGTGTCAAAAACAGTATGGTACTAGCATAAAAACAGACATGTAATCAATGGAACAGAACAGAAAACAGAGCAAAAACCATTGGATTCATGAAAATTTGCCAAAAACATGCAGTTGAGAAAAGACAGACTCTATAGTAAAAGGTGCTGGGAAAACTAGGAAGCGAAATGTGGAAGAATGAAATTAGATTGGTATTTTTTGCCCTATAAAAAAGTCAGCTCAAAGTGGCATAAGTTCCTAGGAATTAGACCAGAAACTTTGCAGTTCCTAAAGGAAAACAGAGGGGCAACACTCCTAACATTTAGATGCAGGAAATGACTTCCTCAATAGGACTCTTAAAATTCAGGAAATAATACCAAAAATTGATAAATGGAATGGCATAAAATATAAAAGCTTATGTATAACAAAGGAAACCAAAGCATGAAGAGAGAACCTACAGAATGGGAGAAAATTTTTTCATCTACTCTTCCAACAGAGGATTAATATCTAAATTATATAAAGAACTCAAAAAACTCAACAGACACACACACACACAATAAATAGGCAAATAAACTGAACAGACACTTGTTGAAAAAGTACAAAAGGGCAAAAATTATAGAAGGGAAGGTCATTATTTTTAGCCATTAGGGAAATGCAAATCAAAACTACATTGAGAATCAATATAACTCCAGTTAGAATGGCAATCATCTAGAACATAAATAACAATAAATTATGGTGAGAATATGAGGGGAAAGGAGTTCTTAAACATTGCTAGTGGGAATGTAAATTAGTGCAACCTTTATGGAAGTCAGTATGGAGCTTCCTCAGGAAACTAAAAATAGAACTACCATATCATCCAGGTATATCATCGCTCAGAATTTATCCAATAGAATTAAAGTCAGCACACTTGAAATATATATATCATACCCATATTCATTTCAGCACAATTCAAAACAGTGACGTTATGGAATCAGTCTAGGAACCCATAAACAGGTGACTAGATAAAGAAAATGGGGCTTGGGAGTTGGAGGAGGGAGAAGCCAGGAAGAAAACGGCGGCCGTGGCTGCAGAGGCGGCAGCGACTGCTGCGTCCCCCGGGGAGGGGGGTGCCGGCGAGGCCGAGCCGGAGATGGAGCCCATCCCCGGCAGCGAGGCCGGCACTGATCCCCTCCCGGTCACGGCCACTGAAGCGTCTGTGCCGGACGGCGAGGCCGACGGGCAGCAGTCCGCTCCTCAGGCCGACGAGCCGCTGCCGCCCCCAGGGGAGCTCGCCCGCAGCCTGGAGGCGGCGGGGCTGGAGCTGGAGGCTGAGGAGAAGCTACCCGTCCGGGTGGCGGAGCCGGCGGTTGCCGCGTCTCAAGGGCCGGACCTTCCACCTTCCCCAGCACCGGCTCCCGAGGAGCGCGAGGACTCGCCGTTGCCCCAGCCCACAGCTCCGGCGCTGGAGATAAAAATTGCACTCAGTTGGCTGACTTTTTATACTACCTTATAGCCATTTTTAGACTGAGAAGCTTAAACTGAACATGCAATCAAATTTTGTATTCAGAAAGTGAGATTTTAGCAGTATTTTCCAATTTTGAAATCTAAAAACATCCCAAGGCATAGAAGCCATAGCCTCAACTGAAACTGAATTTTTTCAGGGACTGTTAATTGCTATTTGTACTATTACTGTATATATATATATATATATATATATATATATATATATATATATATATATCTTCACATATATATAACATTGCCTGTCACTATGTGACATAGGTTGTGTATTTGGGATTTAGTAAGGGGCACATTGTGGATATTTAATGACTACTTTTTTTTTTAAACTAAAGAAAATTAGTCTTTCTATGGTCATAATGGTATAAAAGTTTGATATTTGGGTGTTTGACAAGCTGAGATGCTTGCTTTGACAAACTGAATGCTTGCTATTCAGTGACATGCTGGGGAAGTAGCCCAGTATTTGGGATTAAAACTGTCAAGACTGGACAGGTTTGAGTCATTGTTCTCCTTTGTGCAGTGGGGATATAGCAGACTTTCAAGCTTCTGGTTTGGGAGCTTAGATACGTTTGGTTTTGGATATGTAAATAGTTGATTGCTAAATTTGGTCAGATTTCTCCTGACTGGCTGTTCCTAAATTCTTAGGATACGTCCCAATAAATTACACTTTGTGAATTAATTGTCAAATGTGTAATTGTTGCATTTTGGATGTACCTAATTTGATAATTAAAAAAAATAAGGTATCTGTTTGCAGGTCAGAAAATGAGAAAATGTAATTGTGTAATGCTCTGAAATGTAAAAAAAAAATACAAACAAGAAAACAAAACGAAAAAAATCTGTAAATAAAATCGACTAAATCCAAAAAAAAAAAAAAAAAAGAAAAGAAAAAAGAAAATGGGGCATATGTATATACAATGAAATTTTACTCAGACATGACTAAGAATAAAATTATGTAATTTGCAGGAATCTGATGGAATTGATGATCATGTTAAGTGCAATAGACCATACTCAGAAGCCAAGTATTGCATGTATTCTGTCTATAAGAATTTAGGAAGTAGAAGTAGAATATAGGAAGTAGAATATAGGAAGAAAAGAAGATGACACGAAGTAGTAGGGTGACTATCAGGGAAAGGCAAGGAGACAAGGGGATGTAAGAAGGAGGGTAAGAGTGTAGATACAATCAAAGCATGTTGAATGCATGTATGGAAATTTCACATTGAAACCAATTATTTTTTGCAATTTACATGTGTTAATAATTGTGTATTGACATAGTTTAAATACTTAAGGTCTGTCTTGAAAGAATTGTTGATTTGCCAGTGCCTGAGCAATTGCCCTGAAAGAACAGCTGCTTTCCTAGAGGAGCAAACTCTTTCCTTGTTACATTGGTTGCAGAGTCTTCATTGGTTTCCAATTTGCCTTCAGGATGAGTATTCCCTAGAATAAAAAGTTATTCTTTTTGACAGAAGACACACATGTCCCAATTTTATTATTTATGAAATTTTATATTTTTTATCCTTGTTCTTCATTGACAGCATGTTCTAGGTAAACAGGTTTTATTTACATTTCCCCTTTTCTAAAAAATAGTTTATTAAGTTGAGTGTTGACTAACTTGAGAATTAAAAACTCCTGGGAGCTCAGTCTGAGGATGGCCCTAAGATTTTATGGCTTTTACTTCTTGAAGGCCTGCTAGCTTCTTGAAGTGAAGCTCTAAAATATCGAGTTTTTGCCAAAGGGAGGGGAAAAGTAACATTTTAAAGTAAGCCAAGAGCATTCTACACACACACAAAAAGATTATCCTACAAGGGAAAAGACTTCACCAAACCCTTATCCAACTTGGCGAAAGGAAAATTTTCCACCTTTAGCCCTCCATATCCATCTTGGCTCACCTAAGAAGGGTATTAAAACTAAGGAGCACCTGACTGACACAGCCCAGAGGCCCAGGACTACTAAACTACAGACCCAGAAGATTCCAGATGCATCTCTTCTTCCAACACTACCTGAATAAGACTACTCTATAATAATGGTGGATTACACCTGGAAGAACTTCAAGACTAGGATTTCATGTATAAGGTCATTCTAGTTAAACCCAAAACAACAGAGGAGATAGCCAAGACAACAGAGGAGATTTTATCCTTTCAGAGGTATAGCTAATGCAAACAGCAAGCAAAACCTAACTGCTGATAAAACCTCACACCAACATCTTATTTAGTCATCCTCTTTTATCCACAGTAGATACTCCCAAGATCAACAGTGAATAGCAGAAACCACAAGAAGTAACAAACCCTAATATATATATATATATATATATATATATATATATATATATATAGAGAGAGAGAGAGAGAGAGAGAGAGAGAGAGAGAGAGAGAGAGAGATATGAGATGCTGTTGGTGAATTATGTAGGCACTGTAATACAGCATTGGGCTACCTGACAGTACATTAGAAGGAGCATCTTAGGTTTTGAGTGATCATCAAACCTTCATGGTGTTGGGTGTTTAGTGTATATGGTGTGTATATGCTGGTCACAGGGATGATTCACATCCTAAGTAGGGCAGAGCAAGATGGTATGAAATTTCATTACACTACTTAGAACAGTACAAAATTCAAAATTTATAGATTGTTTATTTCTAGAATTGTACAGTTAGTATTTTCAGACCATACTTGACCACTGGTAAATAAAACTACAGAAAGTAAAATCATGGATAAAGGGAAAACACTCTTCTTTAGTTTCAGAATCTATAATGTCTGACGTCCAAAGAAAAATGACAAGAAATGCTAAAAGACAAGAAAAAACACAATTTGGAGAGTTAAAGCAGCATGAAAACAAGAATCAGATAAGGTAGAGTTGTGGGAATTACAAGACAAGGAATTTAAAATAATTCCTATAGCAAAGATCTACTAGAAATAGTGGGAAAAATGCAACAATAGAGGGGTAATGCAAGCAGAAACATGAATATCCTAATAAAGACTGAGAAATGATGGAAATAAAAATACTACAGGAAAACAAGAATATAATTGATTAGCTTATCAGTAAATTGGACATAGTCCAGGACAAGAAAAATAACCTTGAAAAGAGGTGAATAGAAGCATCTCAATCTAAATTGCAAAGAGGAAAAAAAAAACTTAAAAAAACCCAAGCATTTTCAAGAACTTTGTGACAATGTCAAAATGTATAACATGCTCAATGGGAATTCTAGAAATTGAAGAAAGATGAAAAGGAACAGAGAGGGGTTGAGATTGTGGCTTAGTGGTGGAGCACTTGTCTAGCATGTGCGAGGCCCTGGGTTCGATTCTCAGCACCACATAAAAATAAATAAACAAAAATTAAGGTATTATGTCCAACTACTTCTAAAAAATCAATATTTTTAAAAAAAGGAACAGAGAAAATTTAAAACAATATTGACTGATGAGTTTTCTGGCATTAATGACAGACACCAAATCACAAATTATGAAAACCAGAAAAATCCAAAAAAATATACACAGTAGGCAACTTCAGAAAACTAAAGACAATTTTAAAAAATGTTAAAATCCAGAGAAGGGGAACAAAACTTTATAATGAACCCAGGATGAGACTTGTATTAAACTTCTTGTCCAACCAAGAAGGTGGAGTGACAATTTACAATACCCAAACTGTGGAACCAACCTAGATGCCTTTCAACACATGAATGAATAAAGAAAACATGATAAAGATACACAATGGAATATTACTCAGCCTTTAAGAAGAATGAAATTATGGCATTTGCAGGTAAGCTGATTGGGCTAGAGTATATCACACTAAGCAAAATAAGCCAATCCCCCAATATCAAAGTCCAAATGTTTTCTCTGATATGTGGATTCCATTCACAATAAGGAGATGGGGGCTAGGGAAGAATAGAGGCACTTTTCATTAGACAGAGGGAAGTGAAGGGAGGGAAGAGGGTATGGGTATATGAATGATAGTAGAATAAAGTAGACATTATTACTCTATGTGCATATATGATTACACATCCAGTGTGATTCTACATTGGGTACAACAAAAACAGTGAGAAGTTGTACTCCATTGATGTATGATGTGACAAAATGCATTCTGCTGTCATGTGTAACTAATTAGAACAAAATTTAAAAAGCCATAAAAAAGAACAAAAAAGGGAAAATAAAAGAAAGGTAAAGTGAAATATCTAAAATGCAAAAAAATCAATCAATATAATTATGAATATATTAAAAATAACTTTAAAAATGAAGGACAAATATTCATTGAGACATAATTTAAGAAAATTTGTTAGAAATAGTTTTACATTCAAATTAATATTACCAAAACAACCATACTTCCAAAAGCACTATACAGATTTAATGCAATTCCAATCAAAATTCCAATGGCATTCCTCATAGAAATTGAAAAAGCAATCATTAAATTCATCTGGAAAAATAAGAGACCCAGAATAGCTAAAGCAATCCTTAGCAAGAAGAGTAAAGCAAGTGGCATCACTATACCAGACCTTAAACTACAGAGAAATAGTAACAAAAACAGCATGGTATTGGCACCTAAACAGACTGGTAGACCAATGGTACAGAATAGAGGACACAGAGACTAACCCACAAAATTACAATTACAATATATTGGATATAGGTGCCAAGAACATATATTGCAGAAAAGATAGCCTCTTCAACAAATGGTACTGGGAAAACTGGAAATCCATATGCAACGAAATGAAATTAAACCCCTATCTCTCATCATGCATAAAACTCAACTCAAAATGGATCAAGGACTTAGGAATACAACCAGAGACTCTGCGTCTAATAGAAGAAAAAATATGCCCTAATCTCCATCATGTAGGATTAGGCCCCAACTTCCTTAGTAAGACTCCTGTGGCATAAGAATTTAAATCAAGAATCAATAAATGGGATAGACTCAAACCAAAAAAAGTTTCTTCTCAGCAAAAGAAGCAATCTGCCAGGTGAATAGAGAGCCTACATCTTGGGAGAAAATTTTTACCCCTCGCACATCATATAGAATACTAATGTTTAGGATATATAAAGAACTTAAAAAGTTAAACACCAAAAAAAGGAAAAACAAATAACCCAATCAATAAATGGGCCAAGGACCTGAACAGACACTTCATAGATGATGATGTACAATGAATCAACCAATATATGAAAAAATGTTCATCATCAGTAGCAATTAGAGAAATGCAAATCAAAATCACTCTAAGCTTTCATCTGACTCCAGTCAGAATGCCAGCCATTATGAAGACAAACAACAATAAGTGTTGGTGAGGATGTGGGAGAAAAGGTACACTCATACACTGCTGGTGGGACTGCAACTGGGCAGCCACTATGGAAAGCAGTTTGGAGATTCCTTGGAAAATTGGGAATGGAATTACCATTTGACCCAGCTATCCCTCTCCTTGGTCTATACCCAAAGGACTTAAAAACAGCATACTACAGGAACACAGCCATATCAATGTTTATAGTGGCACAATTCACAATAGCTGCTTTGTGGAACCAACCTAGATGCCCTTAAAGAGATGAATGGATAAAAAATGTGGCATATATACATAATGGAATTTTATTCAGCAATAAAAGAGAATAAAATCATGGCATTTGCAGGTAAATGGATGGAGTTAGAGAAGATAATGCTAAGTGAACTTATCCAATCTGAAAAAAACAAATTCTGAATGTTTACTTTGATATAAGAAGGCTGATTCATAGTGGGATAGAAAGAGGGAGCATGAGAGGAATAGATGAACTCTAGATGGGGCAGAGGAGTTGTAGGGGAAGGGAGAGGAAATGGGGTTAGAAATGATGGTGGAATGTAATGATCATTAATATCCAGAGTACATGTATGAAGACACCAATTGGTGTAAATATAGTTTGTATACAACCTGAGATGTGAAAAATGGTGTTCTATATGTGTAATAAGAATCGTAATGCAGTCTTCTGTCATATATAAATAAAAAATAATTAATTAATTAAAAAAGAGTGCCAAGTAAAAAAGAAAGAAAAAAGAAATAGTTCTACCTTGCAAGAAATTTTAAAGGAGATTTTCTGAAGGAAGATAAATTAATAAGTAAGAAACTTGGATCTATATAAAGAAGGAATTATTTATCTATTTACATTAGACAAAACTAAATGAAGATAAAATAAAATCTTCATTTTATTATTCTATCTAGTCAAATAGAAAAATATTAATTAAATTGTATTGGGCAATAATAATACAAGGACAGGTGAAATGAATGACAGCAATGTTATAAATTGCAGGGGAAAGAAACTGGGAATAAACTGTTACAAGGTAACTGCACAAACCATGAAGACATATAATGGTATTTGAAAGTGGATTTTGAATAGGGGTGTGTGTGTGTGTGTGTGTGTGTGTGTGTGTGTGTGTGTTTGCACATACCATGCTAACACTGCTATTTATAATTATGCATCTAACAGCAAAGCATCAGAATGTGTAAGAAAAAAACTAACAGAATTTCAAGCAAAAATAGGGGAGTTTATTATTGTACTTGGCAAACTCAACACACTTCATGAATAATTGACAAAACTATCATTGAATCAAATAGTACCATATTGTTATGGTTTGTATATGAGGTGTCCCCCCAAAGCTCATGTATGAGACAATGCAAGAATTTTCAGATGTGAATTGATTAGATTATGTGAACTTTAATTTGTAGATTAATCTGCTGATAAGAGTTAACTTGTCAGTAACTGAAGGCAGGAAGGGTGTGACTGGAGGAAGGTCATTGGAGGCATGACTTTGGCATTTATATTATACTACATTTTTGACAAAGAATTTGTCTAAGTTTGTTTATGTCCTGAGACTTTCTGGAAGGCTGAATTTAAAGGTGATGGACTAATTAATCTGATGGAGGAAATTTCAAGGCAGCACAGCATTCACACAAAGCCATATATATTGCTGGTGGCTTTAGGCCAAGTTTACTAGGATAATCAGGAGCAGAAAGCAGAGAAGAAACAGGTGAAAAACTTGCAGTGTAGCCAGAAATGTGTGAGTGAAACTGGAGCTAAGTTGTGGTTTTCAGAGACACTACAGCCACTAAAGAGAAACTGAGTACTTTAACCAGAAACAATAAGATAGGTGACTTGAGGTCATCTCAGGAATTTGTAAGACCACATATATCTCAGGCTCAAAAATGTAAAAGTAAAAATTTCTTTTAAGAAGAAGCCATGTTGGGCTGGGGTTATGGCTCAGTGGTAGAGTGCTCATCTAGAATGTGTGAGGCCCTGAGTTTGATCCTCAGCACCACATATAAATAAATAAAATAAAGCTATTGTGTCCACCTTCAACTAAATATATATGAAGCAATGTTGTTGCAAATGAACTACTGCTGAACATTCAGTCCTACAATTATGCATGAAGACTGTGGGTCCTAAAATTGATAATTTGTTTATTGGAGGGAGCTGGGGAGCCTCCAAAGCTTCAGACTGCTTTGTTCTTGCACAGCACATCTTTTATAGGACAGTGTGAAGTTAAATCTTAACTATGCTATAACATATTGGAAACAACTAACTTGTTTGCTAGTACTCAGAAAAGATTTTAGCCAGTGACAAAACAGGATATGTTCTCATAAAATGCCAGGGAACAATCACCTAAAGTATGTATTAGGTAGTACAGTGGGGTCTTATTTTTTTCCTTCATCAGGGACATTGTGCCCAACAAGAATTAGCCTACCGTGAGGAGTCATTTCTGTCTTGTCACATTCAGCATTCCAGCTTCCTTCCTTGGCTTTGGCTAATACATAGGATCTCTGCATTTGGATTCTTCGGGGTACACTCTCCATGGCTTCAGGATGGCACACCAACACCTGCTTATACAGGGGTCTAGGAAATTTTTTCACTGTGCTAAGCTGCCCAGGCACTTAGAGGATGCTTCAACCATGGCCCAGAAGTCTTGGCTACTGCTTAAGATGGTGGCAGACCTTGGTGTCAACCACAGGGTGTTGGTTCTGCAGGTTTGCAGGATGCTGGAGTAAGGGAGTCATGGAAGATTCCATTGAGATTTCAAAGGAAGGTCTGAGAGGTCAGCCCCTGTGAGGATGATGCATCAAGATATATGAAGGGAGCCAGAGCTCAAATGAGACCCCTAAGATTAAGAGATGACAGTAATGTGGGATTATCTACAAAGGAAAGCTGCAGAATCAAGGAGAGGCAAGACAGAGACTATGTGAACTGCAACCAACAATGCCATAAAGATGGAGCTGTGCAGGGTCTCTTGCACAGAACATCAGGGTGCCATGTGCTTCAGATAGTGGATATAGAACTACAGGACTTGTTTGCCAGCTGGATTTCATTCTTGCTTTCTTTGGTCTCATCCATGCTTTGCACAACTAGAATACATATCACTTGGTCTTTTTTTTTTTTATAAATTGAGCATATTTACTTTGCTTTAATTCAGCTGCAGAAGCTTCACAAATTTAGCATTGCACAAGTGTTGGTTTTTTTTAAATGCTACAAAATTAGTTTCTTGTGAACATTTTCATATACTGAAAACACCACACAATTTGTAACACTTGGAAAAATATATTCAATTCACATCAATTCTCAAATCCTCTCACTGGAAGATACCATTATTTTACATAGTCCACCATTACTTCTAAAATCGGAAAGATCAGATAAAAAAGGGTCAGTACCACAGACCAATGTGCTTGACATTGTTGAGATTACATTTTAAACCAACCAGAAGCTGTATAAAATGCCATTTTGATTTTTCCTCTTATGTTGTTTCTGCTTAAATAACATCAAAAGATACAGACACAACCACTGAAAAAAGATCACTTTAGTTTGCCATCATTGAAACTATAGAACTAATGAATGTGCTTGTATTCCAAACACAGCATGAAATATTATTCAGGTTTTAAAATTTGCTGCAATTGATACATAATATAAAAAATTTATCCATGAGATGACTGATTTCAGGTTATTTTTTTTTCTGAGGCATTAAAGAGTGCTAAGTCATTTTGGGTACATTTTATCATGTCCTCAAATAAGGCAGGCATATTAGTTGTTGCATATGCTTTTAAAAAGGATGGAAAAATATTAATTTCAGAACCTCATCTATTACAATCTTCACTAGATAATTAAAGTCAAGTAATTAAAAATTGATAATGTTAATTTTTAATATTTTAAATTGAAAGTCAGAAAAATCTTTAACTTATTTTATCCCTTATATTTCAGAGTTGGCCAATCTTAACTTTATTAAAATACTTAATTGTTGAAACTGTAGGGTAAAACCCTACAGAGGAAGTGGAGTACTAAAAATTATGCCACTGGGCCAAGAGGAGAAAATCTTTCACAATAAATCTCTTTCCCCATTGGAGAAGAAAACAGAAAGAATCATTTTAGCCCTTCTTAGCCTTTCAGAAGGAAAAGGCTCCAGAGTAGAGTTTTATTTTCCTGATGATAATAAAAAATTGTATCTGTAAAAGGACCTAGCTCAGGAAAACTCTAAGTAGATCTCTCTAGTAAGGATTAACAACAACAAAGACAACCACCACCACCACCTTTCTCCACAGCTAAGACTTAAGAAGCAGAACTTAAGTGTGTTATCTAAATCACACTACCACTCAATACACATTACATATATAAAAGTAAAGTCAATCCTAATCAGAAAGCTGGAAATTCCATTGAAAATTAGACCTTTCCCACCTATACTTTAAAGATCTGCTCATTATGTTTTGGTTTAAGTGGTCTCTTCTGAAATTAGAGACTGTAAAAGTCTCACATTCAACTTGTAAGGATTTTCAGCAGTAAAGCAGATTCGGTACTTTAATAGATTTTTTTATGCAAAGATTTTCTTCTCGAAATGAAAGTAGATCGTTAGGAAGAGAACAATTTGCACTCCCAAAACTACATGGTACATCATGGCATTCATGTTCTGAATTTAAATTTGGCAATGGGCGGCACTTTCTAAGGGGGGGGGCATAATATGCCCTTGAGGAAAAACTTAGTTAAAATGAAAAGTTTGAAGTCTAGAATAAAAGCTTGCTCCTCTCAGAGCGGGGAAAAATGGACATGATTAGGGGGTGGGCGGGTGAAGAAAGCAGCGGCTGCGCTGCAGCGGGCGGTAGGACCGCGCAGACGCCGCTCGCCCCGCAGCGCCCGCGAGGGCTCCGTCAGGGCAATTAGAGCAGCGCAGGCCGCGCCAGGCAGGGGGCTGTCAGCCTTAATCTGCGCGCTGACGGGCAGCGCGAAGCCGGAGCTCAGCCCGCAGGAAGCACGACCAGTGAACCCATATTGCTTTGACAGTTGCACTCATCTAGAAATAATGCAAAACGCTATTTAGATGTATATATCACGACCCTGTGCTCTAGGAAGAAAACAATCTAATGAGGGGCTGGGAGTCTGCTCCCCGACAGCAAGCAGTTAGGCGACGTGTGGATGCATGCTCCAGAGTGGTTCCTTGGCTTCCCCTCCCCCGTCTCGCTCGCTCTCCTCTTACAGCTCTTCGTGCTTTATTCGGTGGGAGCGTCGCGTCAGAGTCGGCTTGAGGGAACTGGTCTTTGCCTCAGAGGCTTCGGTAAAGAATTTGAAAATAGACGGGAAGCTCTTCCAGGAAGTTAGCTCGTGACGGTCGGTGCCTGCTGAGACTCGGGGACAGTCAGGTAGCATGGACTCCACTGATGTATCTAATGGTTCTGAGCTAGAGACCCAATTACAACAGTTCTCTCTCATCCATTCCCGAATCGTTTTCCCAGCTTCTTGATGCCATACATTGTGAACAGAGTCTGTCAGTGCCACAGCAGTTACCTTACTTTTCACATCCGCTTCTCGTTGAATCATCAGTTCAACAAAAGCAAGTCCTCCATAGCTGTGAGCAACAAAAAATACATTCTCAGCTGCAGACTGGGCTATGAAATGGTCCCAAACATAGACGGCATGTTCTTCAGGAGAACCATTCTCTCTTATATACAATTGCATCATTTCTTTTTCTCTTTGGGGGTTACGATACTTCTCATAGAAATCACGTCGCTTCTTTGTTTCTTTAGAGACTTTATCTTTTCTTTCCCGTTTTTCTGCTGGTTCATCTGAACTATCAGAAGATGACTGTACATGCATCTTCGGCTTTTCTACTTCAATATAGTTTTCATTGGGATTCAGTACTATTACTCCATATCCTTCATCCACAGCTCTCTTAATAAAAGGTATCTGTGTGCCACTGTCCAGATCTTCATTTATAATAAGCCTTCTAGCCCACTGACCTGCCCTGACAACACCACTACCATGAATTAAAACCATCAGTTTCTGTGGATTTGTCAAAGCATCATCACTCATAAAGATAAAACTCTTTGGTTCACTTTCAGTGGCATCTACTGGAATAGAGATTTTTTTTCAAATTACAGTCCTTCTCCAGGAGTTCATATACATACTTCGTGATAATCTCTCCCAGAGCCTCATATCTTTTCTGGTTCCATCTGTGCAAATCTTCCCGGTAATTAAAAACAAATGGTTCCCCAGTTTTTATGTGTCTTAACTGCCCCTTTTCATTAAAAGCGTATTCAAATCCTTCCAGAGTATCAGGAAAATCAAGAGGTGGTTCATCTTTTTTCATTAGTTCATCCAAATCTATTCTAGATAATAAGTCTGAGCTCTGCCCCCAGCTACAGGGCTGAGGGGGGAGGCGGGAGGAGGCGTGGCCTTCCAGCTCGCTAGTGGAACTCCCTCCTGCGGTTGTTGTGACTTTCCCTCTAGGGATCCGCGCCCCGACCAAGTTCGAGTTGCACTTCCGGGGTCCACAGGAGCCTCACTTGGTCTTGATATAGAATTGCTATATATCGCTACATGCTGTTTGCTAAAACTTTGTTGAGGATTATTTTTTATCTATGTTCATGAAAGATATTGGTCAGTAAATTTTTTTTCTGTTTATGTCTTTATCTTATTGACATTATAGTCCCATGGTATAATTTGGAAAATGTTCTCTATTCATTTATTTTCTGAGAGAGATTATAAATAATTATTATCATTTCTTTCTTAAATTTTTGGTAGAATTTACAGTGAAATTTTTTTGTGCCTGGTGCTTTCTTCATTGGAAGGCTGTTTATTATTCACCTGTTCCCATCCCAGATATAGACTTACTCAAGATGATCTATTTCTTCTTTTGTGAATGCTATAGACTGAGTTGTATCCCTTTAAAATGTATTAGTTGGAACATAATCTCCTATGTGATGGTGTTCAGAGGTGGGGCCTTTGAGAGAAGGTTATGTCCTGAGGGTGGAGCCTCATTAATGGGATTAGTGCTTTGGTTAAAGAGGCCACAGGGTCTTCCCCTCTTCTGCCATGTAAGAACACAGCGAGGAGATATCCTTCTATATTCCAGGAGGTAGATCCCCAAGAGACACTGAAATTGCTGACATCTTGAATTAATTTTGAACCTCTTCATCTCCAGAAGTATGAGAAATAAGTTTCTGTGTCAATTCAAAATCATATCAAGCCACTCGGTTTATGATATTCTGTTAGAGCAGCATGAATATATTAAGACACTGAGTTTTGGTGGTTTGCATCTTTTAAGGAATCAGTCCATTTTCAAATTGTAAGCATGCATAGTTTTCCTAATATTCTTTTGTTAATCTTTTAATGTTCATGACATCAGTGGTGATGAACTTGTTTTATTTCTGATATTAGTAATTTTTAAATTTTTTATGTCTGTCTCCTCATTTCTCTTCTTTCCTCCTGCTCTACTTCTGATTTCTCTCTTTCCTGACCTTTTCTCTCTCCCATTACCTTGGTTTGGGTTTTATCAATTTTATAGATCTTTTTTTAAAAAATGGCTTTGGGTTTTGTTGATTTTTTTGATATTGACTTTAAAAAAACATCATTGATTTTTGTTCTAATTTTTATATCTTTTCTTGCTTTATTTAGGCTCTTTCTCTATTTTTCTAAGACGGATACTTAAATTATTGATGTTACAGCTTTCTTATTTGAATATATGTATCCTGTGCTAAAATCTTCCTTCTAAGTACTGCTTTCTATACATCTGTGGTTGGCTGGCTCCATTTCTTGGACCTGAGGTGAGGCAGAATATCATGGTGGAGGGCTTAGTGGAGAAGAGCTGTTCAGTTCAGGGCAGCCAGGAAGCAGAGAAATAGAGGGAGAGTATGGGCTGTGGAGAAGATAAATTTCAGGCCAAGTTCCAAGTGACCTACTTTCTCCAATTAGGTGTCATCTCCTAGAAGTTCATTCAGCTATCACTGGATTAATCCCCTGATGAGGTCAAAGCACTCATGATTCAGTTATTGGCTAAAAACTCCAACTCTGAACCTTGATGCATGGGTGACCATGCTTTCAGCACATGAGCCCTGTGGGGGACATTTCAGATTCCAACCCTAACACTAACACAATCCTTTATCCTTTCAATAAACAATAACTGAACCTGTATCTTAGTCTAATTTTTATTACATTACTAACATTGTTTTGAATTGAGAACTCATATATATTTATGGGATGCCATGTGATTTTATACACACACACAGAATGTAGAATTATTCAAAAGTCAAGCTCATTAATATTATCTATCTAGTTCACTGCTGATCTATTATATTTTGTGGTGAAACATTTGACAGGAATCTGGAAGCAGAATGGTGGAGGACTCTGTCTCTGGGTTTCATGGGGTTGCTTGCAGTCAAGAGGATGGCCAGGGCACCATCCTCCCAAGTCTTGATGGGGATTGAAAGACCACTTCCAAAACGGTGCCCTAGCATGGCTAGTGGCAGGATGCTTACAATCCTAGCCAAGTGGACTCATTCACATTGTGGCTCATGATGGGTCAGGGGACCTCCCTCAAAGCAAATGACAAGAGGGAGAGAAGAAGTCAGAGAGGAAAAGGGAGAGGTAGGTAGAGAAAAACAGGGAGAAGGAGAGAGAAAGAGGGAGAGAAAGACAGAATGGAAGAAAGTAAAAGAGGAGAGGGGGAGAGAGAAAAGCAGAGAAGAAGAGGAAAGTGGGGAGAGAGAAAAAGAGAGGGAGAAATATAGACAGGGAGAGAATGAGGAGGGAGATAAAGAGGAGACAGAGATAGACAGGGAGAGAGAAAGTTGGAGTGAGATAGGGAGAGAGAGAGAGAGAGAGAGAGAGAGAGAGAGAGAGAGAGAGAATATGACCACCAACAAGACAAGAGATACAGTATGCTGTGTAACCTAAACCTGGAGCCAGGGAGAGAGCCATGGCTTCTGCCATCCTCTGTTGGTCATATAGATGCACCCTGTGCCATGCAGAAGGACAGGGACACAAGTTACTGAAGGGCAGATCACTGGGCCATCTTGGAGGCTGACTATCACAGGATCCAGGAAAAAATAAGCACATAGATGGCCTGATATTTTCAGTAAAAAAAAAAAAAAAAGATTCATATTCCATGGCAGGGTTTGGGGATAAATAAGTAATGGACACATGGAGAATACCCCCCCCCATGAGTCAATTATTAAGTAAAAAAATAAAAGAAGAAGTTGTACAGAGGTTAATTACAACACATTACTCAGCAGTGACCAATGTATGCAAAAAACATCTTTTACACACTGAATCCTGATTCATGAGGATGGGAGGAATCAGACATGTGTGTGCATCTGGCCTCCATGAGAGAACAAACTTTGACTCTCTACAGAGGAATGTTGATGGGTAATTTCCAAATCTGAAAAGAAAAGGAAAAAGCAGAAGCAAATTGCTATTGAGAAGTAAATATTAAAAGAACCAGTCTAAATACCAGGAGGAGGATGGAGAAAGTAGGGAGCTACAGAAAAGGAGATGGGTTCCATCCCAAGCCCTACAGAACTATCTGATCATCCAAACTGTGCACATTTATCACTTTGTTTAGAACAAAACACAAAGGAAATTTAAATCACCAAAAACAAAACCCATAGCACCCAAGCTGCCTTCCATGCCCAGCTCCCTGCAGCCTGGGCAGGAGCGCAGACAGCCAGGCCTTTTCCTGGGCTCCCCAGTGTCCTCCTTCCCCTCCTGCAGGTGCCCTTGGTCTTTCTGCTCTGTCCTGGCCCTCAACTTGATCCCCTGGCCTGCCACTACCTAGGCTGCCCTCTGCAAGGTGGGGAGGAGCCTAAGAAAGGGAGGTTGCCAGCTGGGCAAGCAGGACCTCACTACCAGCCCACACTGGCCTCTGGTATCAGAAGCTGAGAGGCTTGGTCCCCTGGCTGGGAGGCAGGGAGCAGGCTGTGCCATCCTTCCACACTCCTCACCCACCACCCACCTGCCACTCACCCACATGCCAGTGAGGCCACCTCTGCTGTCATTAGTAATTGACAAAACTCCACCAGGTGCCTGGCCAGGGGAGTGCAGTGGGAACCGCTGGGCTGCTTGGGTTGCTGCTGGGGCAGGTGGGCCAGGTCCATGAGCCCCCATCCCACACAGGCCCCTGGTGGTGCCCCAAGTTCCTCACCTTTCTGAGGGACCAGAGACTGGGCTTCCTTGGGCAAGAGAGGGGTGTCTGCAGCTGGGCACTGTACCTGGAGACAGTGATCCTACCATCCCACTGATGGGGGAAGAGGCACAGAGAGGTGAAGTGACTTATCCCAGCACACAGAGCAGAAGCCTGAATTAGAACCTGTACAGAGCTGTCTCCACCAGGGCCAGGAGCTCCAGGCAAAGGCCTTCAGGCACTTTTCTGAGGAGGCAGTAGAACAACCCCCTGGGGGACTGTGCTAGGGATCTAAGGGGAAGATTGGCTCCCCTGCAGCCTGAGCTGGCCTTGAGGCCCTGTAGGGTTGGCTCCAGGAGGCCCATGGCTCTAGTGAGATGTTGAGGAAGAGGCCAAGGGACCCAGCTTGACCCTCTCAAGCAGCCCAGTGTCTGGGGGTGGGGTAGACAGAAGCTGGCCTTGGGCAGATCATACAAGCCACTCCAGCTCTGGCTGGAGTTCCTGAGGTCATAGAAGAGCCCTGAGGGGTTCTAGGTGAAACCCAGAAGCCAGCCAATCCACTGCTGGAAGTCACCCCCTCCCAGTTCCTAGGCAGGTTGGGGGAATGGGAAGAAGCACAGAGGCCAGCAGGTGAACTGCAAAGTCTATTTGGATCTGACTTGAATTAATAAGAATTTCAATAATATTCTTAGCCCCTAAAACCACTTAGCTCATGGTGGGCTATAAGGCTCTGTAGCAAAGAGCTTAGACCCCTGAGTGCTCCTCCCACAGCCCCAGGGGAATGGTCTGCCCTACAGTTCCCACCTGTGGCCTGCTAGCTAGAAGGCCAACACCTGTGGCCTCTGTGAGCCCTGCTTCTCCAAAGAGCCTTCCTCACTGTTGGTCACCATGTTTCAGGCCTGAGCCAGTCCTTAGATTCCTCCCCTCCCGGAGTCTTTTCAGTCCCAGGGAAGGTGAGACAGTAATCATTCCCACCTGATGTCTGAGTTGTGCCCAGTTTATTAGAGAGAAGCCATCAGATCCCTGCCAGCTATTCTCAGCTTCAACCCTGTTCTTCCAATTTCCCTGACCCATGGTCCTGATGGAGGTCTGTCCAAATCTGGAAGAAGTTAGGAGGGCAGCTTCTGGGGCCACCTGCAAGCTTTCCAGTCTGGGCTTCCATGGGAGTGCCAGGGAGTACAGTGTGTTTGTGTGTGTGTGTGTGTGTGTGTGTGTGTGTGTGTGTAAGTTTGTGTGGGGTGTGGTGGGCAGCTGGACAGGGCTGTTCCTCCTGGGGACCCTGATAGCCTGGGGCACTCTGGCAGGGGTTTTGGGCACCAGCTCAGGCCCACCCCAGCAGGTAGGTGGACTGAGATGACAGTTTTCCCACCCAGGGGGAGACAGACAGGAATCTGTACACTGATAGTGTCTTTTGCAATTAGTTGTTCCCTGATCATGTCCCCTGGAACCCCTATACCTCCCCACCTGGCTCTGCCCCATCTGCTGCCAACTTAGGTGCCTTCTCTCCTTAAGGGACAAGCAAGTGTTTCCCATCCTCAATGGGAAGAGGTCTCAAAGCTTGGGTGAGAATGCGACCCTTTCCCTAGCTCTCCATGTGTGCAATGCCTGCCCAAGCCTATGGCAGTCATGTGTCCCCTGGAGAGCTTTTCTCAGGTCTGCTTGAGGAAGTGACATAAAATTTTAGGGGGAGAGCTCTGGGTGCTTTCACTATGGCCCTGTTCTCTTCACACCCTTGAGAGGATTCCAATGGGGGACCTGGATATGGGGCTGACCCATGCTCAGGTGCTCAGTGGGCAGGTGCAACCCTCTGCCTACCATCTTGTTCCTGGGCCCAGCCTGGGACTAGACTCCTGCTCATCCACTCTTCACTTTCTGGGAATTTCCTGCATGTCCAAGAGACTTCATATGTATTTGTACATATAATGCCCACCAAAACTGCTGGGGAAAACATGTTCTAAGTGAGACCTGGTGGTCAGTTTTCTCAGAAGCTGCTATAAACCCACCCCAAGGGGGTCCTCAACACTCAATGCACACTGGCTTGAGTGAGGGGCCTGGCATCTGGGCTGCATCTAGTCAGGATATGTTGGGCTATCCCTTGGGCTCAGCAGGAACCCATCATTGAGCATGTGGCTGAGTCTCTTTCCCTGCTGCCTTTCTGTTTGGTTCACAGCCCAGCTGCACTAGCGTAATGTAACAGGTTGCTGAGAGACCCAAGGAAATATCCACAGATGGCATGCAAGATATTGATGCACTTTTTCTTTTGGTACCAGGAATTGGACACAGAGATGTTTCATCACTGAACCACATCCCCAGACCTTTTTTTCTATTTTATTTAGAGATAGGGTCTTGCTAAGTTGCTGAGGCTGGCTTTAACTCACAATCCTCCTGCTTCGGCCTCCTGAGCTGCTGGGATCATAGGTGTGTGCCACCATGACCAGTGAAATTGGTGTATTTAAAGCTGCTCATGGAGAAGGCCCAGGGTAACAGATTGGACAGGCAGTGGCCACCCCAGTATACCTACTGCAACTCCATCCCTTTTCATACCTTGTCCAATGGAAGCTGGCTAACAATAGGAAATTGTCATCTCCATAGCATTCAGGGAGAAGGATTTAGTGGTCAGGCCACAGTAGTGACATTATTAGAGTCCTTTATCTGCTTTGATTCTTTCATGACCAGTATCCAAAGAAGAAGCTGTCCTAGTTTGTGTGCAAAAAAGCAGCTCCTACTGATAATGCTGGTCTGCTCTATATACAGGTGTGAGAGTCAGTGTTCCTTAGGATGCCATTTACCTGGACATTCTGGTCTGGGCTTAATGTGTCTTGGGAATAGACTGGGGCACATAAAGGACATGGTTTGTCGCTGTCCTCCATTTCTTTATTTTTTTAAAATTAATTAATTTATTTCTTTACACATAACTGAAAGTGATGTTATAGTACATAAGTTATTTACAACTGTGCAGTAATGTGTTGCAAAATAAATTATCTAGAAGGCAGCAAAAGTATATTGTGAATGTATATAAAACTGTACAGCGTTCGTTCTTGGATACTCTCTATAGGATTATTGGCTCTCTCTATAGGATTAGTGTTTCAAGTTACGTTCTCAGAAAGAGAAACAAAATGCCCAAGATTAAAGGAAAAAAATATACAAACCACGTGGATTTGACTCCATTAAAAACACTATTGGAAAGTCCTGGCTGAGTCCCTCTGTGGCCAGCAGGTGGCCCTCGCCTGGCACCAGCGACCTCAGTGACCCAGCCTGTCCTGAGGACCATGGCGGGCGGACACTCCTGCCCCAGACCAGAGGTCACTGTTGTGCGAGGTGGACGCCTCAGTCGTTTCCTTTAGTTGATCAGAGGGGAGCAGGGACTTCAAAAGCGCACTCTCCTGCTCCTCGGGTGCCTTCGGCTGGCTGGGAGGGACCCAGGTGCCCCTCTGGATGGGCCATGGTCTCCTCCTCCTGCTGGTCCAACGAGGCACTGCAGCATGGGGGCCTGTTCTCCCTGCCACCGCTGGTAAAGACTCTGGTCTCCTGGCCTCCGGGCTGGTCTGGCAGGCGAGGCGTGTGGCCAGGTGCAGTCTCTGGGCTTCTCCCACCTGGCTGGCTCGGTGCCCTCCTGCACTGCGGGCACTTCAGCAGCACTGGTGACTACGGCCCTTGCCGGTGTCCTGCGACTTTCCCCTGGTGTCACGCTGGCAGCAGCACAAAGTTATCATTGACATCAACCATGGGCACGTAGAAAGAGGGCACCTCCTTCACACACAGCGACTTGTGCCCTGCGGGGTCCAGCTCCTGTGCCTTCAGCTGCCACTCCACCCTCTGCAAGGCATTGAGGGCTGCAGCCTCGTGCTGCTGCCGCATCAGGAGGCAGGTCTTCATAGGGTCCTACTTGTCATCCAAGTCCTGTAGCCAGGAGATGAATTGGCGGGCGTTGAAGCGATCTCGTAAGGACTTGTTCTCCTCGCCCTGGCTCTCCAGAGGCATGTTGTAGACCTCAGAGTCCAGCAGCAGCGTGCAGGCACTGAAAGGCACTGCCTGGTTGGCGATGGTCCTGGCCACCCGGCAATGCACCCGCAGGATCTCCTGCTCACATGACACGATCAGCTTCTCCTGCTCGATGCTGTGCTGTAGACACAGCTTTCCCCGCACCATCTCCTGCTGCTTGAACAGCTCCTTCAGGGGCTCCACCAGGGAAGGGGGGGATGCAATCACAGGGATGTGCAGCTTGCTGAGCGGCTTGCCGTCCAGGATGTAGGACCCGGTGTAGGTGACGTACTCGGCGTAGCACTGGGGTGCCTGGGGCCTGATGTAGCAGAGGATCTTGCATTTCTCCTCAATCTTCTTTCGGATCTGGAGGTACTCCAAGTAGGGATTGGACCTGTCGCTGTGGTAGGGCTCAATATCATCCAGCTTGATGGCGTCCACAATGGTGGCCAGCGTCTGCTGGATGACCTCCCGCGTCTGCTGCGTGCTTGTGTTCACCTGCTGCTGCAGCGGCTGGCTGGAGCGCTGGAAGCGGAGCTTGTGGGGGTGCTGGGCCTGGGCATCCTCCTCTTCAGAGGCACAGCCTTTGGCCCTGGCAGCTGGGGTGGGCGTGGGGGCGGGCTCCTTATCCATAGGAGGTGTGCTCTGCTTGCTCTGGCTGGCCAGCATCTGAGTGCAGTTCCTGGTCATGCACTGAGGGACCTCCTCCACCTTGGGGGCTTTTGGGGTTGGGCTCTGGATCCGTAGCTTCTGGCTGGAGGCTGCCTGGGGGCCCCTCCACAGGGATGGCAGCAGGGGTGACCTCAGCACTGTCAGGCGTCTGTGCCTTGCCATCGGTGGCAGGATCGTCGGGTACATGATGGGGAGGTGGAGGGGTCCTCAGTCTTGGTCTCCTCAGCTCCGACCCCCAGGGGACACTGTTCGGGAGGGCCAGGGGCCAGTGCTGAGCCAGAGTCCAAGTTCTCGGGGGTCCTCTCGCCTGCCACAATCTCTGCCTCCACAGCAGCTTCGAGAACCACATCCAGCTTTGGCTCCTCTGAGGGCTCAGACTCGGTGGGATGTTGGGGAGAGGCCTGGTCAGGAGGCAGTATGGGCTGCCCCTCAGCCCGAGGGGAGCTCTCCTCTGGTGGGATGGGACTCCCTTCCACGGGCTCAGTCTGGACATCTTAGGAGTCTTTGGGCTGGAGGGGGAGATCGGGCAGCGAGAAGGGCCGCAGGTCCAGGTCATCCTCAGGGCTGGTGAAGGCGTCATGCCAGGGCACTGGCTCGCCCTGGCTGAGGGCAGACAGGCTGTGGCCACCGTCCAGGAAGCTGCTTTCCAGGGTCCCCAGAGCCTCCACTTGGGTCACCATGGTGACACACGTGGGCTCAGGGGCCACGTCAAGGGGTGCCTCAGGAAGTGACTTGCAGCCACTGAAGAAAGACTCCAGTCTGGCAGGGGTGGCATACGCAGTGGCCCCTTCTGTGGTGGAGACGGCCACAGAGATGGCTCCCGCCGCCCCATTGTCTTTGACCTCCTCCAGGCCCAGTTCGGTGGCTGGCAAGGGGTAGGAGCTGGGGGATACAGAGTATCGGGGCTCTGAGGTGCTGAAGGGTCCTGGAACAGTGATATGCAGGGTCTCTGCAGGACAGAAGTGTTTGGGGGACTCTGGGAACCTCTTTGGAGACTTCAGCAGAAGGTCGGAGCCCACAGGCCAGCTGACGGGGTTTTCAGAGGCACTGGCCACCAAGGTGGAGGAAAGGGCCTGCTCCGCGGCAGGATGGGCCCACTCCACCAGCTCCTCGGTGATGACAGTGTTGAAGGGGCCCTCGTCCAAGGGCTCCAGGTAGCTGGGCTCCGGAGGGATGATGGCTGCTGTGGCCTGCTGGTCCTCTGTGGCATCCAGAGGAAGGCCCAGGTCTGGGGGCAGGGCCCCCTCGATGGCTGGGGCCAAGAGGTCGCCCCTAGTGGCAGGGGAAGGCTTGGCTGGTAGGCCAGGGAACACGGCCTCTGGGGAAGGTGCTGACCGTGGCAGCTTTGGGTGAGGGGAGGCCATAGTCAGGGGAGTAGTAGCCAGGGGAAAGGCAGGCAAACTTCTCTGCTGGAACAGGTGGCAGGGCAGCCTTGTCCTCCATCAAGTGCTGGCTGGGAGAGTCGAAGCTGGAGGTGGCAGGAACACTCTGCTGTCTGAACAGCTTGTCCCCCACACTGAACTCCTCCTCAGGGGTTCTCCTGATGTCCATGGAGATGAGGCGGTACAGGTTTGTGGGGATGGGCCTCGTGGGCATCTGGCCTGGGTGCTCTGAAGCCCCACTTGAGGCTACAGAAAACCTGTCATAGAGCGGGGGAGCAGGCGCTGGTGGTGGGCAGCGGGTGCTGGGTGTCAGTACAGTCGAACACCAGGTCGGGGTAGTCATCGGCACTGCAGGACGGGGTCCAGGGCGTGTGCAGCTCCTCCTAGCTGGGACCCGACACCAGTGAGGTTGGAGTGGGCACCCCGGCGGGCTGGCTCTGCTCGGTCCCGGTCGAGGCGGGCAGGGCCTCCTTCAGGGGCGGCCCTGCTGACCAGTCTTTGGCCTCGGCACCCAGTCCTGGCAGGGGCTTGCTTTCAGGAACAGGTGGTGTCGCAGCTGACTCCTTGGCCTTCTTCTCTTTGAAGGGCCGGTCCAGCCCCAGGGACTTCTTGGGCGCGGCATCCAGGCCCTTCTTGTGGGTGTCATCCATGGGCTTTGCCTTTTCCCAGAGCCTGGGGTCCCCAGACCTGTGCCGCAGCTTCTCCATCTGCCGCTTGCGCTCCTTGTGCCGCTCCTCAATCTCCAGGTCCTTTTGCGACAGCATCTGCACAAAGCTGGTCATCATCAGGTCGCCGTCCCCCAGTAGCTTCTCCCGGGGCCTGGCGTCCTTCTTGCTTGGGTCTCTGGGTGGCGGGAGCTTGTCCATGCCATTGCTGATCTTGGTGGGGTTGCCCCTCTCCTTCTCTGTGCCCTCTCGGGGCTTTTCCTTGGGCTTGGCCTCACCCAGCTTCAGGGCCTTCTCCCTGCCCTTCTCCTTGTCCCGGACGGTGGGCCATGGCTCCTCCTTGTGGTGCCTGTCCCTGTGCTTGTCCTTCTCCTCCCGCCACCACTCCCTGTGCTTCTCCCTCCTCCTCTTCTCCTTCAGGGAGCCAAGGGCACTGGACCCGAAAGGCTTCAGCTCCTTCTCCACTTTCTTGGGAGGCTCCCTCTCAGGCTTGCTCCTCTCTCTCTTCTCAGAAAACCCGTTGGTGGCCTTGTCCAGCTCCTCCTCGCTGTCCACTTTCACAGCGTAGGTGATGCCATAGGTCTCGGTGTCCAGGAAGTCCTTCTCATACTGGCCGGGCTCCCTCCTGCCCCTGTCCTTGTAGTCCTTGGCCTTCTCCTTCCTCTTGGCTTTCTCCTTCTTGGCCTGCTCACGTTCGTGGCTCTTCTTGGAGGAGGAGGAGGAGTGCCGGTGCCGCTCCTTCTCCCTCAGCCTCTCCACCAGGCAGGGGCCCTCCCGGGCCTTGTCCTCCAGCGGCTCTGAGAAGGACACTTCTAGGAGGGCGCTCAGGCCGGGCTAGGGGCCGCAGTCTGCAAAGCTGTTGGAGGAGCCCTCGCTGGCCTTGTCATGCGCCTCCTCCCTGCCCTCCTGCAGCACCTCCTCCTCTAGCCACTCCAGTAGGCTGCGCTCCGCCTCTGAGCCCCGCGAGGCCCTCCGCTTTCGGTCAGGCTTCTCCTTGTGCTTGCCCTTGGCCCTGTCCTCCCCGGGATGCTTCCTCTCCTCCTTGTCTGGTGGCCTCTGCCTGCTTTGCCTCTCCTGGGTGGCGTCGGCCAGGACCCGGTCCATGTGGTCCTTGTCCCTCTTCTCTCTGTGCTTCTCCAAGGCCTTCTCCTTCTTGTCTCTGCCTGCTTCAGGGGCACCCTGTCCTTCCTCTTCTCTTTGGGCTCCTTGTCCCAGGGCTTCTAGCGGGGCCTGTAGGAGGGGCACTTCCTGTGCCTGTCTGCAACGGGCAGTTCCCTCCTGTCCTCCCTCTCCTGGAGGGCGTCCAACCTGGGGGCCTGGCAGGCCTCCCCTGCACGCAGCCCGCTGGCCAGGTACTCCTCTTTCTCGTCCTTGCTTTTGTCCGTGAAGATGTCTGCGATGTACCAGCTCTTCTCTTTCCCCTTCTTTTCCTCTCTCTTTTCAGAAGAGTCCTCAGAGGTGGCTGCAGGGAAGGACTTGTCCTTCCTCTCCCGGGCCTGGTCGAGGCCGGCCCTCCTGTCTCGGTCTCTGCCATGTGTGTCCTTGTCCTTGCACTTCTCCTTGCCATCCTTCCTCTCCTTGAGGCATCTGTCAAAGTCTCTGTCCTTTGGACACTTCTCGCCTCGGTCCCTGTTGCTGGACTTGTCCTTGTGCCTCTCTGAGTGAGCCTTCTCCTTCTTCTCCTTCTCCCGAGCTGCGTGGTGCCACTCTCAGGACTCCAGGCTCTTGACGAGGTCGCAGTCGGGCTTGTCCTTGAAGGCGCCCTTGCAGCCACACTCCTTCAGCTCCTCCCTGTGCGGCTCCTCTGGCCGCAGGCGGACATCCTTCCGCTCCCTGGAGCCCTCCAGGGCGTCTCTCTGGTCCCGTGGGTCCCGTGTGCCTTTGGAGGACTCTTTCCTCTTCTTGTCCTTGTTGGGGAGGTAGCTGGGAAGGCCCCGGTGCTTCTTCACCTGGTCCCTCCTCTTCTCCGAGCTCTTGTCCAAGTAGTCCCGGTCCTTCTTTCGGAAGAAAGAGTCTCTGAGATCTCGTTTTTCCCGGGCCTTGTCCCGCTTCTTCTCCTTACTGTCCTCTTTCACCATTTCCAAGATAAGTTTGGCCACAGAGTCACTCTTGATGTCCCTGTAATCTGTCACTGGGGAGTCCCAGCTGTCCTCCCCTTTGAAGTCAAAGGAGGAGTCGGAGAGGTCTGAAAATCACCTGTCCTGCTGGTCGTCGGACAGGCTGAGCTTGGTGTCCTCGCTCTCCAGGAAGTGGCCCCGGTGGCAGCAGTCGTCGAAGGCTGCGTCCTCCCTGTAGGCCTTCTCCCTCCAGAGCCTCTCCTTGTCCTCCTTCAGGGCCTTCTTCTTGGCCTCGCCCTTCTTCTCCGGCTTGGGGGGCCGGTCCTGGGCCTTCTTCTTCCTCTCCTCCTTGTATGGCCGCAGCCTCTTGGGGGACTTCTCCTTGCCCAGCCTCTCCCACTCAGCCCTGCCAGCCTGGTCCTTTTCCTCCCGGAAGGCCCTGCGGCCGTCCCTGCCCACGTCCTTGATCCTCTTCAGTGGCTTCTCGTTTCTGAAGAGCCACTCCTTGTCCTCGGGCTTCGTCCTGCCCAGCCTCTCCTCCCTCTTGAGGTGGTCTCGGTCATGCTTCAACACCCGCAGCCTGCCCTCCGCGGAGATGTCGCTGTCCAGGAGGGCGGCCTTGTCGGCCTTGGGCCTGGGGTCCTCGTACTCGTAGGTGAAGCTTTTCAGCTTCAGCTCCTGGCCAGGGCACTGCCCCTTCTCCTTGTTTTTGTGTCTGTTTCGTCTTGTGTTTCTTGATGACTTTTCCCTCCTTGTCTAGCTTGGGCACGGAGCCGTCCACGCTGGGGTGGAAGCTGCCCCTCTTCTCGGGAGCCATGTTCTGCAGGCTGCCCCTCTTTTGGTGCTCTTGCTTCCTCCTCGCAGGCTTTAGGGATTCCACGCTGGAGCCCTTAGAGGAGCAGTCCGACTCGCTTGTCAGGCCGGTGCCTGATGAGTCCTACAGCAAACTGACCTGCAACCAGGCAGGGGAGGACACCGCCTTCCAGCTGTCTGCGCGCCAGTGCTTGCTGTGCTGGTCGGCGTGGCTGGTGCCATGGGACGAGGTGGAAGAGGCTGACAGCGAGCTGAAGAGTGATGTGTCCTTCAGCACCAGGGGGGAGCCCCTGCGGCAGCCCGTGCTCCCCACCGAGTCCCCGTCCTCCTGGCTCTCGGAGGATGCGCGCTCGGACCCGGAGGAGCACAGCTTGTCACTCCTCTTCCCAGGCCGCACCTCCTTGCCCTGGGCCTCCTTCTTCCGCTTCTTCTTCACTTTGGTCTTCTCCTTCTGCTGCCTGGGCGCAGGGGGCTCGCGGGCCTTTGAGCCAGGCAGGACTGTGTGCGCTGAGAGCCTCAGCTTCTCCCCCGCACCCACAGCCAGACCCGCGTCCTCCTCGTCTGAGGTGTCGGACAGGATGTGATGGGCGGCTTTCTTTGGCGCGGTGGTGCTATTCTTGGCATAGCTCTTGACCTCCATCTTGGGGATTGACACGAAGCTGCTGGCCTTGGGTTCTTTCCTATAGTCTTTCTTCAGCAGATGCTTGTCGTCCACGGGAGGGACCCTGTCCTGCTCATCGTCCTCATCAAACTCATACTCGTCCTTGACAGACGTCACAGTCTTCTGAGGCTCTGGGTTCTTGGCCTTGAGCTTCAGGCCCTTCTCAAACTCAGAGTCTGTGTTGTTGCAATCAACTGAGCTGGAAGGTGCAAAGGATGGGGCGTCCTCCTCCTTGGAGCTCTCCAGGAGGGCAGGGCTGGCCAGCCCCTGCTTCTGGAGAAGCACGTCATTTGATCTATCCCATCTGAGGCCAGCCACAGCAGAGGGAACCAAGAAGTCTGCTCAGAGGTGGGGCTGGCCTCCCGGCAGAGACCGCGGCAGAGACCGCAGCTTCTCGGTGGCCAGGCCCCAGGTGTGGCTCCTGCAGTCCGGAGTTCCTGAAGGCGCCAGGCCCCCAGGAGGCTGGGAGACCCTGCTTGGCCATCCGTGGAGCTTTCCTCGCTGGAGGGGTACGTGCCTTTGCCCAGCAGCAGGTTCACCATAGTTGGGGAGTTGGCAACTTTCAGCGGAGTCTCCCCTTTCCTGTTGCTCTGCTGAGGGTTTCCTTCATATCGCAGCAACAACTCCACCACCTTATAGTGCCCGTTGTTGGCAGCGTCGTGCAGTGGTGTGTCGTCATCCAGGCCCTTGGTGTTCACCTCTGCACCTGCGGCCAGCAGCTGCTTGGCGACGTCGTAGCCACGGTTGCAGGCCTCATGCAGCACTGTCCAGCCTGCGAAGTCCTTGACATTGACATCAGTGCCCTCGCTGATGAGCTCCTTGATGCGCAGGGCATCCCCCCTGATGGCAGCACGCACGGTGCAGGCGGGTCTCGCCCTGCTCATTCCTCTTGTTGACTTTGTCTTTGGTTTTTGAGCTAGAGCTGGGCGTTCCCTTCTGACACACTGCAGACTGGGAGGAGTGCTTTGGTGTGGTGTCTACTGGGCTGTTGGCAGACTCCTCAGCTGTCATCTGCATGAGGAGAGCCACCTGCTGGCGCTCAGAGAGTGGGTAGCCAGCTCGGATCCCAGACAGCCCCATGCCGAACAGCAGCCCGGACTTTCGGGCGACAGGCTCCTTCTTGATCCTCTTCCGCTCAGGACCCTGTTTCTCTGTGTCCGAGTCCTTCTGTTCTCCATTGGCCCCCACAGTGAAGGGCAGCTTCCGCTTGGTGGCTCGCTCTCTCACCTCCTTTCCTCCATCACTGCGGTCCAGCTTTGGGGTCTTGGTCAGAGAAACTTTATCTTTATCCTTTTTCCCAGTTTGTCTCTCCACCATGTCACTGCTGGGAGAAAAGTCTTCCTGCTGTGGAGTTCTAGAGCCTGCGCCCCTGGGCATCGTTCTGCTCCCGCGCCTTGTCTCCTCTAGGCCGCCACCGCGTCATCGTCACCAGTCGTTTCCATGGTGGAGAATCAGCGTTGCTGAGGACTGCAATCAACTCCAGCAGGGCTGTGTACTCCGGCTCCGACGGCGGCGCGGCTCGGCGGAGGTTAGGCGGCGGGGAGCGGGCGCGGCCCATGCAGCCCGCAGCCGCGATTCCCGGGCCGCTCGGCCCGGGCGGGAAGGCGGCGGCAGCGGCGGCGCGGGATCCGGCTGCTGAGAATGCGCGGCGCGCCCAGGCTCGCGCAGGCGCTACTGCGGGGACGTTTGGGCGCGGACTCCGCGGCGGCGCCTCCCCGGCTGGGGCCCTCAGTCCATCGCTCTCAGTATCGGGCGGCCTCTGGCTCCAGGACCCAGCGGCGGCTGCCTCCTCCATTTCTTTAAAGATGACACACCTCCCTCCTTTTCTCCATTGCTGGCTACCTTCTTCCAACTTGATCTGGAACTAGGGAAATGGGGCCCAGAGGATCTGGCAGCCACCTACCCTCTGCCAACTCCACTCTGGGAGCCTAGAGTCTGGGAGGCAAAGTGGTATATGAAGGACTGGGAATGAGGCAGGTCACAGCTGGGCCACCCATTTTTTGTGTCCTTCCTCTAAATTGCCACTTCATGCCCACACCAAGAGAGGAAGTGGCCAGCTAGGACAGGGAACAAGTTGCCTTCCCACAGTGGAGATGGGGCTTGAGGCTATTCCTCTGGGTGAGGGTGGCAGGAGTGTCCCTGGGTCTCTGGCAGTGGGCATGGGGCCTCACCTGCTTTCCTGTTTGTTATCCTCTGAACCCCTGGCAGCCCATGCCTTGGCCTCATTCCAAGCTGAGGATAGACTTATGATTGCTGAAGCATAGCCACACCAGCATGGACTCCCTCTGTGGCTCACTGTGGCTAGTGGGGCACCAGTTAAAAATGAACCCTCAAAGAAAAGACAGAGCAAGTGAAGGCAGGTTTATATTCAAAGGAGTAGACTGAGCAGGAGAGCTATGATGTTTGCACAGCTTTGGGTCCATTGGGCACATGAACCTGAATCATCTTCACATGTTCTAGGAGGGCAATTGCAGACACTTTCTGGTCTGGAACTGGCCCTGGGAAGGTCTGTCCTATTGGGGCACTGTGGCCACATCCACCAGACAGTGCTGCATAGGATAGGCTGCCACTGGCCATACTAGGTGTTCCAATGGGCATGTCCAGGATCCTCCTCCATGTTCTAATGGGCCTCCGCTTGTGGTTGGGTGGGTGAGGTCCTCATAGCTGCTGTCCTGAGGCTGGAGTGGGATGTCAGCAATCCAAGTGCTCACAGCACTCAGTTCTCTCCATCTGCCTGTCCCTGCTTCTCCTGGGAGCCTCCAAGCCTGTCCGGGGCCTCTGCTGGGGTCCTTAGGAGTCTACAGGCTCTCCCAGGCCTCTTTTGGGTCATGCCATAGGACTCTGTGCCTTCTGGTTCCTGGTAATGACGTGGAGAAAGGGATACCATCAAATGCCAGAGCCAGCCTAGAAGACACTGTGTGGTCCTTGGATGGCCTGAGGATGTGCCTGGCCAGAGTTTGACAGGGCTGCCCTGCACTTATATTGGCCAGCTCCATCTGTGAAGCTGGGCAGTCCCAGTGGCCCATCTTTCAATTCTTAAAGCAGCTTAATAAGGCCTAGGAACAGTCACCAGAAAATGAGAATAGAGAGGAAATGAGTAGAGGGTGCACAGCCCTTGAATGACTTGTGCTGTCCAGGCCTGGGTACCACACCAGCATGGATCCCCACTGTGACCCACTATGGCTGGCTAAGAACAAGTTAAAAATGAACCCTGAAAGAAAAGACAGAGTCAGGTTTGTATTCAAAGGAGTGGACTGAGCAGGAGAGCTGTGGTGTTCACACAGCTTCCTTCAGGAGTAAGAAGTGCTGGAAATAGGGCCTGGAACCCAGGCTGCCACTGCAGCCTGCACTGTTGCTTATTAACACCCTGGGCCTCACCTTCCTCAACTATAAGAACCAATACCTCCCTCCTGGTGAGGCTGTCATCAGGTTTTGCTAGCCCATCTACAGTCCTCACAACAGGACTGTGTTGTGACACCTGGGACCAGAACTACTGTGCTGCCTCACAGATGAGGAAAAGAGGGCCAGGATGCATGTGATATAGCTAGTTGTGAAGAGCTAACAGAGGCCATATCATTTCTGTGGAACCCAGGCCAGGGTCCCTCGAAGGTAAAGTGGACCAAGAGAAGAAGCTGGAATAACCCTGCTGGGATACAAGCCTTGGGTCAGTTATTTCCAGAGAGTTCCTACCAATCCAGGAGTCTATCTCGCTCTCCTCCCCTTTCAGAGGCCTCTCCTGTATTTCTGGCCAATTCAGAGCCACAACACTGCAGCAGAAAGAGGCTGGCCACTGAAAGCAGCCACCTGTGAGTGGCCTGAACTTCTCTGGTGCTCACCTCTCCTGCCTTGGTGCAGATGGCCTGAAGTGACAGAGTTCTGCAAAAGTGTTCTCAAGAGCAGATGTCAGCCTGAAGGAGTCAGAGCTCAGTAAGATGTGATGGGCGATTCTGAGCCAGACTCTGGACACACCCTTCCTGCCCAACAGTCTGGGAAGCCCTCACACCTCAGGCCCAGCTTTCCAGATATTAGGAACAGCAGCCACTGGTGTGTGGGTGACAAAGATGCCAAGAACCTCAATGTTGCTCTGAAACAGAGGAAGAGGGTCCTAGGGTCCTCCCCACATGAGCAGCTCTGCCTGGCTTTTCTGAAGACTTCACTCACTGTGGCTGGTGGGGCACCAGTTAAAAATGAACCCTCAAACCACTGCTCTGTGACCCCAATTGAGCTGACAAATGGTGATAAGCATAGGAGCATGTGCTGGACCCCACCTGTTGCAAGGGCTCTGGGATCTGGAACCTGCAGCAGCATCAGGTTAGGTGCATGGCTGTCTCCATGCTCATCTTGTGGCCCACAGAGATGTAAAAAGGCTTGGTGCTATGGCTGTGACTCTTCAGGGCCTATAGCATGAAAGGTAGGTCAGAGAGGTATGGGACACATGCCCTTGGGTCCAGGCAAGCCACAGGGGCTAAAGGCTCTGATGAGGTCCTGGGTGGCAGCAGGGAACTCTTGGACTCCTGGCCCTTAGGCTCCTTCCCAGTGCCTGTCCCCAGGCACAGTGGGCAAATGCTGACAGCAGAGGGTCTGAGGTGCATGTGTGTGAGTGCATGCACTTCCTCTGACCTGGCAGAGTAGGTGAAAGTCCAGGAGAGTCACCATTCCCAAGACAGTACCAGAGTCTTCTGAGAGAAGGAATGCATCTCCTCCAGTCCACAGAAGCTGAATCTAGAAAATGGGGAGAAAACTTTTCTGACATTTTTTCTTGCTGAAGGGCTGATGTAAGCCTCTTCCTCTTAAAAACCCAGTCACTATCCAGGAAATAAAAGGGCTCTATCTTGGATGGATGCTGAATCTAAGCAAAGCCATCTGCTAAGATAGCCCTGAGTGTGCCTAAGGCCCCCATCTGACCTCACAACAGGGGCTTTGAGATGGGCAGCAGCTCACCAGGGAACACAGCACTGGTAAATACAGGAGTGGACTAGGACCACTGGGCAATAGGCTGTGGCCAGGAATGAGCTTCTACCTTCCTTCTGCTTCCTCTCCTACTAGGAAATTGGGCATGTGTGGGTCACCTCCATACTTTCCTTTGGAGGGTAGATGGTGGGGCCAGAGTGGGTCACATTGGCCTGGGTAGAGTCTGGACCTCCACACCCTCCACTGATGTTTATAGAGTGAGTGCACCACATAGGTGCCTGAGCTGGAGGAAAGGACAGATGGGGTCTCTGCTCTTGGAATTTGCTGCCCAATGGAAGAGCCAGAGTGTTAATGTCACCTCCCCAATTCAGACTGCAGGGCCAGAGGAGGGAGATGCAGGGGTGAGAAAGGGTGTGGATGCAGTCACAGGCAGGAGCAGCAATCCAAAGCACAGGCAGCCCCATGAGCAGGGTCTGGAGGCTGAGGTATGTGAGCACTCCAGGGGGAGAGGCAGCTGGGATGGCATGGGGGTGACTGGAGAACATAACCTACAGTAACCTACAGAGGTGGAGATGGAAGAGATAATCACAACAGGGGGAGGAGTCCAGGAGCCCCAGGGGTTGAAAGTTATAGGCTTGGATGTACCACCCAGGGCCTCATGGAGGGAGGCACCCAGAGAATACCAGGTGTGCTTTACTCCAGGCCAGGATCCAGGGACACAGGGGTATGCAGGAGGTAGCTGACCCATCCTTCCCATCCCCAGGGCCATTCCAGGCACATGCTGGCTGAACCCAGGCTGTCCAGGCCTCTTTACCTTCCTCTTGTGCCAGTATTTTTCTCCAACCCATCTACCTGCAGGAGTTTCTTGGCCACTTCAATGCAGAGCAGTTCTGTGAGAACGCTGAAGTAATAGGCCACCTCAAAGGTTGGCAGTGGGCAGAGGAGGGTGAACTGGGGCAGTGAGGTTGGCCAGCAGTAAGCTATGCTGCCTGCAGATGGGCACAGGTTGAGGGATGAACAGAATCTCATCATCTGCAGAGGAGCAGAGCACTCAGAGACCAGACTCCAAGACCCTCTCTGCCCTGACTTCATTGGTGAGGATGGTGCAGAGGAAGCCTTCTGCCTTTACAGGTCCAGTAGCCCAATTAGCAGGCTCACAACTCTTCACCCTGTTCTTCCTTTCATTTTATGGCAATTTCCTTCTTCCTCTCCCCTTTGCTGCTGCCCTCAGTCCTATGCATTTGTTTCCATGGCCTGGGTGCCCATGCCCAAGAGCAGCCTGCTGGTCCCAGGACTAGCATCCAGGTCAACATGAGTTTACCCTGTGGCTTTGGGGCCATGGGGTCCAAGGGTAGTGGCCAGGATGACCATCAATCTCAGAACCTTCCTGGGAAAAGGTCCTGGCATCCACAGGAAATGGCACTCCTGTTTAATTATGGACAGAGCCCTGACTGTCCAGCTCAGGGATGTTGGTGAGGGTGGGGCCCTGAGCTCAAGCCCTGTGACTCTTCACAGTGGCCAGGTTGGCCCTGGACCATGTAGGTTGGCAGTGTAGGGCTGCTGTGGAGAAGAGAGGGTAAGCAGTAAAGGTGGCATAAAAGGGGGGCTCTTCTCTGGGTGGGGGATCTGTCCTGTGTCTCAAGGCCTTATGGTGAAAATGAGTCCAGAAAGGAGCCATCAAAGCCCTGCTGGCAGCAGGTGCTCTTTCCATGGGGTTGGAAGTGCCCTCTCTGGTCCTTCTCAGCACCCACCCTGACCTCTTTTGGGAATAAGATTACCTTGATTGTAGAGCACCAAATTTCCATCCATAAGGAGGACCTACAGAGCCACAGGGGAGTCAGTCAGCGAAGCTGATCTTCATTCCTCAGTATGGGCTGTCCTTGGGGCAGCAGGAAGAGGAACTGCCACAGGGGTTCAGCTTTTTAGAAAATTCTCTTCTTTTCTGGTTATGGGTGTTGGTGACTCACAGGGGCTTTCCCCTTTGACTATGCAGAAGCAGAGGGGCCACTTTTCTTCCCTGAGATGAGGCACTTGCCTGGGGCATGAGGCCTGGCTCCTTCTCTAGCCATTACACCAAATACACCAGGAAGGGCAACTCTTGAAAGGCCATGAGGCTACCCATTTAGCTCTCTTCATATACCACCTGCCACCAGTCATGCAGGCCAGCAGGTGCCTGAGGCCATCTGCTTCCTGCCTCCATTTTCTCTGCCCTGTTGCTCACTGCCAACAACCAACCTCCCATCTCTGCCCCACCCATGGCTTCCTTCTCTGCCTCACCCATGGGTGGGTCATGCAAGGCAAAAGATTTGAAGGAAGTGACAAGATAACCTTCCCCAAAAATGGTGTTGGGGATTGAGTATGATTTCAGTTCAAAGGTGCCCACCTGGGACCTGGTGTGTGTGAGGATCCCCAACCCCTTTTCTTAGGAGCTCTTCTAAAGGTGGTGGTTAGCCTCACCCCTGCTTGCCCCTTCCCTCCTGGCCTTCTTGTAAGTCAACACTGACTCCTCCACCACCTGCACAGGCCACCGGAGGCTCAAAGACAAGGCACAGGAAGGCACTAGCATGAAGGCAACATCATGTGGACACTGAGAGAGATGGGGAAAGCTGGATCTCCTGGAGGCTGTGACAGTGAGGTAACCACACTGGCTTTATGAAGAGACCTCTAACTCCTGTCTCAGAGACAGTGATTCTGCCCATCATGGGAAACAGGGAGTTTTTAAAGATGTTATTCAGACAAAAATGAGATTAGGGAGGAGAGATCAAGGAGGATAAAGGTCAGGGAAAAGAAGTTTTAGAAAAAAAAATAAGTTTCATAGCAACAAGGAATATAGTCAAAAACATCAAGTGAACACCTGTTACACCACCATTTGCAAGGAAGTTTATCTTGCAGGCCCCACACATGGGTGAGGAAGAGAAGGGAGCCATGGTTGGGTCAGAGAGAGGAAGTTGGTTATTGGCTGTAAACTGAGCAATAGGGCAGAGAAAATGGAGGCAGGAAGAAGTGGCCTCAGGCTCCTGCTGACCTGCATGCCTGGTGGCAGGTGATGTATGAAGAGCGCTGAATGGGTAGCCTGATGGCCTCCTATGCGACAGGACAGGCCTTTTTGGCCTTCTGAGACTTGCCCTTTCTGGTGGATTTGATACAGTTGCTATAGGAGAAGGAGCCAGGCCTCATGCCCCAGACAGGTACTTCCTCCCAGAGGCAGGAAGTAGACCCTCTGCTTCTGCCTGGGGTAGGGAAGGCTCCCTGGAAGCCAATATCACTCAGAGTCAGAAAAGAAGAGGATTTTCTAAAAAGCTGGACCACTGTGGCAGTTCCCCTTTCTTCTGCCCCACGAACAGCCCAACCTGAGGAGTGAGGGTCAGCCTAGCTGACTGTGATTCCCCTGTGGCTCTGTGGGTCCTTTTTCTGGGTGAAAATTGGGTGTTTCATCACTGAGGTAATCTTGCTCTCCCAAAAGAGAAGGTCAGAGGGGCCACTGGGAAAGACCAGAAGAGGGCGTGTCTGACCCCATGTAAGAGCATCTGCTGCCAGCTGGGCTTTGTTGGCTCCTTTCTGGACTCATTTTCACCATTGGCAGTAAGACCACAGGACAGACCCCACCCAGAGAAGAGCCCCACTTTCACCCCACCTTCACTACCTACCCTTCTCTTCCCCATAGCACCCTACATTGAGCCATCTCCAGGACCATGGTCCAGGGCCAACCTGGCCACTGTGAAGAGTCACAGGGCCTGAGCTCAGGGCCCCACCCTTACCACCATCCCTGAGCTGGACAGTCAGGCCTCTGTCCATAATCAGACAGGAGTGCCATTTCCTGAGGATGCAGGGACCTTGTCCCAGGAGGGCTGAGGTTGACGGTCATCCTGGCCACTACCCTTGGACCCCATGGGCCCAAAGCCAAAGGTTAAATTCACGCTGACCTGGATGCTAGTGGTGGGACCAGCAGGATGCTCCTGGGCATGGGCACCCAGGCCATGGGAACATATTCATAGTCCTGAGGGCAGCATCAAAGTGGAGAGAAAGAAGGAAATTGCCATAAAATGAAAGGAAGAACAGGGTGACGTGGTGTGAGCATGCTGATTAGGCTGCTTGGGCTGCCCCAACCTCACCCATGAAGTCAGGGCACAGAGGGTCTTGGAGTCTGGGCCCTGAGTGCTCTGCTGGTCTACAGATGGTGAGATTTTATTCAACCCTCATCCTGGGCTCACCTCCAGGCTGCATGGATTACTTCGGCCCAACCCTACTGCCCCAGTTCACCCTCCTCTGCCCACTGCCAAGCTTTGGGGTGGCCTGCTACATTGGTGTCCTCACAAAGCTGCCCTGCACTGGAGTGGCCAAGAAACTCCTGCAGGTAGACATGCTGGAGAAGAGTGCCCTGCAAAAGGAGAAGGTAAGCAGGCCTGGACAGCCTGGGCTCAGCCAGTAGCTGCCTGGAATGGTCCTAGGAGGAAGGACAGGTTAGCTACCTCCCGGACACCTCTGTGTCCCTGGATCCTGGCCTGGAGTAAAGCACATCTGATGTTCTCTGGGTGCCTGTCTCCATGTAGCCCTGGGTGGTGCATCCCAGCCTGTGGCTTACAATCCCTGGGGCCCCTGACTCCTCCCTGTGCTATGATTGCCTCTTCCATCTCCACCTCTGTGCTGCTGCTGCACTCATGTAGATTATTGTAGGTTATGTCCCCAAGTTACCCCCATGCCATCCCAGGTGTCAGTCTTTGGACCACTGCTCCTGCCTGTGACTGCATCCATACCCTTTCTCACCCCTGCATCTCCCTCCTCTGGCCCCACAGCATGAACTGGGGAGGTGACATTAACACTTTGGCTCTTCTATTGCACAGCACATTCTGAGGGCAAAGACCCCAACTGTCCTTTCCTCCGGCAGAGGAGCCTGTGTGGAGCACTCACTCCATAAACATCAGTGGAGGACATGGGGGACCAGACCCTTCCCAGGCCAATATGACCCACACTGGGCCCATCCTCTCCCCTCCAGAGGAAAGTGTGGAGGTGACACACACATGTCCAAGTTCCCAGTAGGGAGGAAGCAGAAGGAAGCTAATAGCTGAGTCCTGGTCACAGCCTGCTGCCAGGGTGGTCCTGTGTGCCCTGGCCCACTCCTCTACTTACCAGTGCTGTGGTCCCAAGTGAGCTGCTGCCCATCTCAAAGCCCCTGTTGTTAGGTCAGATGGGGGCCTTGGGCACACTCAGGGCTGTCTGAGCAGATGGCTTTGCTTAGGTACAGTATCATCCAGGATAGGTCCCTTCCCTTTCCTGGCTTGTGATTGGGTTTTAAAGAGGAAGGGGCTTGCCTCAGCCCTTCACCAAGAAAATACAGTTTTTACAAGTTTTCTCCCCATTTTCCAGAATCAGCTCCTGCAGGTTGAGGGAGATGCGTCTTCTGACAGGAGGTTCTGGAACTGTCCTGGGAATGATGACTGGCCTGGATCTTCACTCTACTCTGCCAGGTCAGAGGCACTGCATGCACTTGCACGCATGCACCTCAGACCCTCTGATGCCAACACACACTCACCCTGCCCAGGAACAGGCACCAGGAAGGAGCCTAAGGGATGGGAGTCCAAGAACTCCCTGCTACAACCAAGGACCTCGTCAGAGCCTCCCTGTGGCTGGTCTGGACCTAGGGGCATGTGTTCCTGCAGCTCTGACCTCCTTTCCATGCTGTAGGCCCTGAAGAGCCATAGCCACAGCAACAAGCCTCTACATCTCCATGGGCCACAAGATGAACCTGGAGGCAGCTGTGTACCTGATCCAATGCTGCTACAGGTTCTGGATCCCAGAATCCTTGTGCCAGGCAGGGTCCAGCACATCTCCCCTACTTCTCACCATTTGTCAGCTGAGCTGGAGTCACAGAGCAGTGGTTTAAGGACAAGATGGCTCTGGGCTGAGGGTAAGTCCATGAGCCCCTTGCTGGGGAACCTTGTGTGGACACATTGGGCCCTGGAGGCAGGAAGGTAGACCAGAAAGATGCAGAGTTCCTAGGATTTTACCTGAGATTTCCTGCCTGTGCCTCAGAAGCTACTTAGCCTAACACTCAGCTTCTCCCTTACTTGAGCCTCCGGCACCTGGGTACCAGGTTGTCTGGAGGATCATTTTATGTAAGCTCTAATGGCAGAGTGCTCCACCAGTCCCCAGTCAGGAGCAGCCCTCAGCTGGAGACCCTTGCAGAAACACTGGGGGGGAGTGCTAAGGAAGACCCATGTTGGCATCAGGAACTCCAGGGTGTTGCTATGCCAGGTACCCAGCACCTAAACTGGTGCTCAGGTCAGGGGATCAGCACTCTGGTGAGCCAGTTGGCTCAGCTGTGTTAGAACTCAGCCTGCAGCTGAGCACACAATGCTCACAGCTCACCTTCACATTCCTGATGAGAGGACACCAGTCACATACTAGTATGTGTTCCACAGAAGCTGTAAGGTGAAAATCCATGAGAAGCCATCCTCAGGAAGAGAGAAATCCTGGCTCAGGAACAGTATTTGCAAAAGCTCCAGGGCAGGTAGGAGTTTGATGTGCTCAGGCAGCTCAGCCAGAGCAGGGAGGTGTAAAACCAGGAGCCAGTTTGTGTCTAAAGCTTTCAGATTGCAAATATCACTGCAAGACTCAGAGCCAGTGTGTGGGGCTTCAGATCTGCCTTCTTCAGGCAGCAGCACCCTGTGTGCTACCAGGACCTTGGGCCTTTGGGAGGAGCTAGGGGCATGGTCTGTTCCCGAGGCCCTGCCTTCCTCAGCCCAGCCCTGGAGACTGCTGAGGGGTTGGGCAGAGGGTCCAGAAGCCTCCCTGCTGTCTGATGTTTCCTGCTTTCCTATAGCCTGTGCTGGGCTGATGGAGGTAGTCACCCAGCAGAGGGGCCACAGGCTACACACACTGGGTCTCAGTCCTGCCTTGGCCTGGTTGCAGGTGTGCAGAATGGCCTCCAGGTGGCAGCAGCAGCCTGCAAACCACCAGGCACAGGCTCCTGGGGCAGATGTGCCAAGAGGTGGTGGATGAGTAGGCTTGTGGGTGTCCACCAGCAAGAGCCTTGCTCTCTCCCCATCCAGGCTGTTGCTGGAGTCTTAAGCACATGGGATGCCAAAACTGAGTGTGTTGTCAGCCCTAAGAGGACTTTCCTCTTCCATTCTTTCCCAGTGGCATAATGAGAAAAAACAAAACAAAACAAAAAAACAAGGAGATTTTCTCAGAGACCCTCAGCCCCAGAACTTTGGGCTGTGCTCTCCCAGACCTGCTGGGTAGGCCTCTGTCCTCTTCTTAGCTTACCACAGAGCGGCCTCCTGTTCTTGCAGGTGAGGGGTCAGCCACATGAGATGTCCTTTGACCACCTAGAAATCGGCAGGGTCATGTGCCTTGAGCTGAAGAAGAGCCCAGCAAGTCCTGGACCCACACTTCAGAGACAAGCCACCTGCTGGAATGGGTGAATGTCCTACAGGCTCGACATTTTCTTCCTGGGCCCACTGGCCTCTCAGCCCTCCTAGATAGTGTGAGAGAGGGTATTGGAGTTGGGTCTCCCTCCCGCTTCTCTGGTGGGCCTCTGGTCATAGATGCTGCTGCCCTGCCAGTGCCAGGTGCAAGTGCTCCTGCCACGCTGGGCTGCTGCCTGCCAGACACCCACCACCCACCCCAGCTACTTTCTCACTAACTGAAGCAGGAGCCATCTGGGGATTAGCTGCTCCTTCCCATGAGTCACGAGGCCCCAGAGGTCAGCTAAACCAATCTGAGCCAGGATTGGGAGGCTTCTTGAGGCCAGGGTCCCACTTGGGACTCTGCCCTGTTTCATATTCCTCTCCACCTGGGTTGTCCCAATCTCCACCTGCAACCCACAAGCCCTCTTTCACTGTGGTAAAAGGTAACCTTGCTAAACTTTCTAGAGATGGCAGGAGGCACAAGCAACACTAGTTGGAAGGTCAGACTAGCTCTGCTGGGAGTCCTTCGAAGAGAGTGAAGTCCCCAGTAAAGCTGGGCAGAGCTGCTCATGTGGGGAGGACCCTAGGACCCTCTTCCTTCATGTCAGGACCTCAACACTGAGGTTCTTGGCATCCCTGTCACCCACACACCAGTGGTGGCTGTTCCTAATATCTGGAAGTCTGGGCCTCTGTGGGAGGTGTGAGAGCCTCCCCAGGCTGTGGGGCAGGTAGAGTTTGTCCAGAGTCTGGCTCAGAACCAGCCAGCACATGTCACTGAGTTCTGTCTCCTCTAGGCTGTCATCCACTATCAAGAACATTTGCAGGACTCTGGGACACTCCAGGCCATCTGGACCAGGGCAAGAGAGGTGAGCACCAGGGGACGTTTAAGCTGCTAGCAGGTGGTGCTTCCAGAGGCCCAGTCTTGCCCTGCTGCAGTGTTGTGGCTCATGACTGGCAGGGAACACAGGAAAGGTCCTGAAGCGGGAGGAGAGTGAGATGGACTCCTGGCTTGGTGGGAACTCTCTAGAAACATCTGGCCCAAGTCCTGTCCCCCAGAAGGGCTACTCCAGCTTCTCATGGCCTATTTTATCTTCAAGGGACCCTATCCTGGGTTCCACAGAAAGGGCATGGCCTCTGGAGACCCTTCACAGCCATCACATGCATGCTGGCCCTCTTTTCCTCACCTGTGAGGAAGCACAGTAGTTCTTGTCCTTGGTGTCACAAAGCAGGCCTGTTTAGTGACTGTCAATGGGTTAGCAAAGCCTGATGGCAGTTTACCAGGAGGCAGGTATTGGGTCGCACCGTATGATTGAGGAAGGGGAGGCCCAGGGTGTTGATAAGCAGCAGTGCAGGCCACAGTGGCAGCCTGGGTTCTAGACCCTGTTTCTGGCACTCCTCACTCCCTGAGGGAAGACTGTGTGAGGTGTCCAGGGCTGGATGGCACAAGTCATTCAAGTCCTGTGTATCCTCTGTGCTCATTTCCCCTCTGCCTTCATTTCCTGGTGACTGTTCCTCGGCCTTATTAAGCTGCTTGGAGAACTGCAAGATGGGCCCCTGAGACTGCCCAGCTTCACAGTCAGGTCTGGCCAACCCAAGTGCAGGGTGGTCCTGTCAAGCTCTGGCCAGGCCCATCCTCAGGCCTTCCAGGGACCTCATAAGGTCTCCTGGGCTGGCTCTGGCATTTGATGGCAGCCCTTTCTCCATGCCATTACCAAGAGCCAGAAGGCACAGGGTCTAAAAGCATGCCCCCAAAGAGGCCTGGGAGAGCCTACTGACCCTCAAGGACCACAGCAAAGGCCCCAGGATAGACTTGGAGGCTCCTAGGAGCAATAGGGCTAGGGCAAGAGTAAACTGGGTGCCATGAGCACTTGGGCTGCTGGCTTTCTATCCCAGCTGAGGACCTCACCCACCCAACCTCAGGTAGAGGCCCATTCGAACATAGAGGAGGACCCTGGACATGCCCATTGAAACACCCAACATGGCCAGTGGCAGGCCATCTTCTCCAGAATTGGTTGGTGGGTGTGGCCACATTGTCTCAATAATACAGACCTTCCAAAGGCCAGCTCCAGGACCAGAAAGTGCCTGCAATCTCCCTCCTAGAGCACATGAAGAGGATTCAGGTTCACGTGCACCATTGACCCAAAGCTGTATGAACACCACAGCTCTCTTGCTCAGTCCACTCCTTTGAATATAAACCTGCCTCCACCTACTTTGTCTTTTCTTTCAGGGATCATTGTTAACTGGTGCCCCACCAACCATAGTGGGCCACAGAGGGGGTTCATGCTGGTGTGGCCATGTTTCAGCACCCACAAGTCTGTCCTCATCCAAGAATGAGGCCAAGGGTAGGAATGGGCAGCTAGGGTTCAGAGGATGCCAAAAGGGAAGGCTGTTGAGGTCCCATGCTCATTGCCAGAGAGCCAGGGATACTCCTGCCACCCTCACCCAGAGACACAGCCTCAAGCCTAATCTCCACTGTGGGAAGGCAGCCCTTCCCCCACCCCATCTGGCCACTTCCTCTCTTGGCATGGGCTTGAAGAGGCAACTGAGAGGAAGGGCACAGTGGGTGACCCACCTGCAGCCTGTCTCATCCCCCATCTTTGTTTTCCCCTCAGACTCCAGGCTCCCAGAGTGGAGTTGACAGAGGGTAGGCGGGGCTGGCTGCCAGACCTGTGGGCCCTGTTTCCCCAGTTCCAGATCAAGATGGAAGAGTGTGGCCAACAATGGAGAAGAGGAGGGAGGTGTGCTGTCCTTAAAGAAATAGAGAATGGTGAGAAACCATGTCCCTGAAATGTCCTGGTCTATTCCCAAGCCACATTAAGCCCAGACCAGAATGTCCAGGTAAATGCCATCCCAAGGGACACTGACTGTCACACATGGTAAATAGGGCAGACTAGTGTTATCAGTAAGATCTGTTTTCTTGCACTCACACCAGGACAGCTGCTTCTTTGGATGCTAGTCATGCAGGAATCAAAGCAGATGAAGCACTCTAATGACATCACTGCTGTGACCTAACCACAAACCCCTCTCCCTGGGTGACTGGCCTGGTGTTGGCACCAGGGAGATGACAAGTTCCTCTTGTCCAGCCACCTGCCACTGGACAAAGTGTGGAAAGGGATGGAATCCCAGGAGGGGTGGGTGCTGCCTGTCCTGCCTTCTGCCCTGAGCCTTCCCCAAGAGCAGTTTTCAATACACTGATATCCCTGGGCACAGTGGCACATACCTATAAGGCTCAGGAGGCTGAGGCAGAAGGATTGTGAATTCAAAGACAGCCTCAGCAAACTTAATCAGGCCTTAGCTCTAAATAAAATATGAAAAAGGGCTGGGGATATGGCTCAGTGATATCTGGCTTCAGCCTCTAGCAGGGAAGGGGAAGAGGGAAGGGCCCGAGGGGCCCAGTGGGGGTGGGCCTCACTCCTCCCTCTACCACTGCCACAAACCCTGGGCACACACTCTGGCCTTGCTGCCTCAGTCCCTTCATTCATTCCGAATGAAGGGTGGCCAAGAGAGGGGATTGACAAGGGACGGAGCAGTGCAGAGACAGCTGTGCAGGCAAGCGGTGTTTTTAGCTCTGTAGGAATCAAGGGTGGCAGATAGCATCTTCAGGGCAAGGAAGAGGGCAGAGCAGGAGGAAAGGAGGAGCTGGGCCCAGGGACAGGGTGGCATGGGGCTGGGTAGGCCATGAGGTGCAGAGAAGTCCTGGCTTGGCTCAGAGACAGGCTACCCCGGGCATTGTGCCTGAACCAGGTGTCACACACTGGCAGACCAGAGCAGGGTCTGTTCTCTGCTGCTGTAGGACTGAATCAGCTTCTGAAAATCTTTAAGAGCCTTGTTTTCTCCTCTTAGGATGGGGATGCTAAGCCCAGTTCCAAGAAGTGCTGTGAACATGAACAGGGTCCCCCAGCAGGCACTTACTGAGCTTGGTTTCCTCTCTGCCTCCCATTGGTGTGGCTTGCCCCCCACCCCCCACCTGGTGAAGCTCAGTGGAACATTCTTATGTCAGAACCAGGGACCAGGGTGCATTCCTGTGGGCTGGTCAGCTGGCACTTGGTGGGCATAGACCAAGTGCCAGGCTTAACCCTGGCACCTTGGACCAGTAACACTCATGCTCTGGGTGCCTCTACTGGATGTATCCCCCAGATGAGGACCAGTGACTATATCCTCACATGCCCTACCCCTGATATTTATCATGGTAGAGCTGCTGCATGCCCTCTGGTGCAGTAGATACCCACCCCCCCGGTCTACTCAGAAAGTGACTGGCAGCTGCCACTTCCCAATCCTCCAGTCTCATGCCTTTTCATGACACTGACATATGATACCTCCGGGGTGGCAGAACAGAGTTCCGAGGATGCTGCCAGTTGCTAATGCAGCGTGTCCCCATTTGTCTCGGGGTAGATGGCTGCCAGTGAACTAAGTGTGTGCAGGAGAACGGGTGCCACAGGAACCCCTTCCTGCAGGGAGTGTGGGGAAGGAGGTGCAGGCACCCACTGGTGGAGGAGCAGGGACCACATCAGAGGGAAGGGCCTGGGATCACATGGGCTCCAGGGTTGGGGCAGGACCCAGGAGCCAGATCCTGAACACGGGGCTCAGGGAGCTTGGGCCCAGCCTCAGAGAGGGTGCAGGACTCTGTAGTTCAGGGTTGGCATGCCCCTGTCATGCCTAGCTGGGTAGCTGTAGGCAAGTCCCTTCCCTCTCAGTTCCTCAGGGCCTGAAAGAGAATGTTTGGTGGCTTCAGTCATCTTCATTTCCTGAGCCATGAGCTTAGCAGGACGAGGGCTTCCTCAGCACACAAAGGCCTGCTATCTGCAGGGGTCTCTTGCCAGGAGGTGATGGGGAGAGGGGACAGGGATCCACCTGCCATGCTACACCCTACCAGACTCCCCTAGAGTGCATGGACAGGGACTCCACCCTGCACTCGGAGGTTTAGTCTCCATAGAGTTTGGGATGGCTATCAGTGAGGTCCCCTTGAGGAGCAAGACCTCTTACCAGCTTTCCTCAACCACCTAGATTGCAGCAGGAGCCACACATTGAGGGGTCTGGCCAGGCTCCTGGGCAGGAATCTGATTGTAGTAGGAGACCCTGCCTGCCTTGGCTGCCCTCAAAACCTAGTCCACTGGACCCAGAACACTTCAGAGACACTGGGCCTCAAGAAAGAAGGTGGTGTGGAATGTCACTGAAGAAATAACCCAGTCACCAAAGCCTTGCTTTGGTTGGGAGGGCCTGGCAATGGAAGGAAGGCCCCATGGGCACCCCCAGAATCTCTGCTCTTGAGTAGTGCCCACCCAGGCCAGGAGGCTTCTCCTTGGTGACAGAATACATAGCAGCATAGCCTGTACTCAGTCCTAGTGTACTGGACTTGGATTCCCAGGCTTTCAGCCTCCTGTAACCAGCAGAGGCATCCTTGGACTTTGGTCCTGGACCAGAGTCCAGGAGCAGCCCCTGTCACATTAAACAGACAGGAGACTGAGGTGAAAAAGGCCTGAGTGGCTGGCCCAGGCCCTGGGGCTGCTTAGTGCTGAGCTGTGCTGTGAACACAGGTTCTGGTCAGCTTCTGGGCAGCTGGAGGTGTGTAGATATGAAACACCTGGTTAGAAGAGCCCACATTCTTTGGAGAGTCTGTTTACTGCCTCCAGAAGTCCAGGGGAGCATGGCAGGAGGGCCCCTTTCCCCACTTCCCATCCTCTTATACTACGGCTGGCTCCCACCCCCAGCCACTGACCATGGGCCACAAGCCTCTGCCTGCTGTGACTCAGCCTCCTGTTTGCTGGTTGTTGTCTTTTTAAAAAAATTTTCCAGAGTATGACATTGCCACAGAGCCATGGCAGGGTAATTTCTGCTGCACTGTCAGGGAACTCCTCTCAGGCCTAAGTTCATGAGTGCCCAGGAGGATCCCTGGCTTGTTCTGGCCAAGTGGTTGATAATTAGATCCTGGGATGAGGCATCCTTGGACTCTGGTCCTGGACAGACTCTGTCACCTCCAGGGCCAGCAGTCTGCACCTCAGTTCCACCTGACTCAGGCATGGTGCTGGGACACCTGACCAAAGTCCCACCCCCTCCCCACTGCCTCCCAAACCAAGGGCCCAGTGTCCTTGATGTAGATTAGGGACCTAGAGGCTAGAAATCCTCCAAGGGAGGGGTATTCCAGAGCCCTGCTTCTTAAGGAAGGGGTAAGAAATGGAGATTTGTCCTGGGAAGGCCCAGGAGGTGGGTCAGTACTATGCATGGCTCGGGGGTCAAGTGGAGAAGGGCTCTCCCTGGAGGAAGACAGCTTCCCTCACACTGGGCAGTAGAGGCTTTTGTTTTGTTAGGCACTGAGCCTGGTCCTTAGGAGCAAAGCAGGGAAGGACAGCCCTGATGCGGATTGGGCCCAGCATGGGTCAGTTGGTGGAGTGTTAAAAGTGGAGGTTGGCCATGCTGGACTTGAAGCCTGGGTTCAGTCTGTGTAGAGTCATTTAGGTTCTCTCTCTCTCCTCATCCTGAAATGGAGTTAGCACCCCCTTTGAGTGCTCTGGTGCAAAAGAGACAAAGTGGGAGCCACCAAGTGTAGACCTAGTTCTGACCCCTACATTTGGAAGGTTCTCTGTCTTTGAAAAGGTTCGCTACCCACAGGAGCCTGCTTCAAAGCAGTGGCCTATACACCACAGGAAATCTGGGAGGACAAAAATAAGTGCTTCAGTGATAAGCACTGAGGAATTCACTGTCTTTGTTTTAAATACAAAATCCCAATGAGATGCAAATAATGCACAGGAAATAAACCTGAACATGACAAAAATAAATAAATAAAAGATATTTGTTTTGCAAATATCTTCTCCCATTCTGTGGTTTGTTTCTTCATTCTCTTAACACTTTCTTTTTCAGATCATAAGTTATTGATGGATTGACTGATGGATTATTTATGATCGGATCTCACTATGTTGCCCAGGCTTGTCTTAAACTCCTGAACTTATGTGCCCAGCCTCCCAGGTTCTTAAAAGTTTTTAATTTTATCAAAGTCCCAATTTACCAGTACTTTCTTTCATGGATTTTGAGATTCAATTAAAAGAACACCACCAAATGCAAGATTATCTAAATACTTTCTCATGTTATTTTATAAATGTCTTATAGAGTTTTAAGCTTAAATTTAGGTCTTCAAGTTTAACTCATAGAAGTAAAGAGTAAAATAATTGTTACCAGATTCTGGCATTAAAACAGACACATCCACCAGTGGAATATCATAGAAGATGCAGAGATAAATCCACACATGTATAATCATCTGGTCCTTGACAAGATGTCAAAAGTGTATGTTAAAGAAAAGACATCCTTTTTAACAAATGCTGTTGAGAATACTGAGAAACATGTATAAAAGAATAAAATGAGACCCTTATTATATATTTCAAAATAAAAGTAATTTTAAAATGTTTCACCACAAAAATAACATAGATCAGGAAAGGACTAGATATGTTAATGAGCTTGACTTTTTGATAATTCCACATTGTATACATATATTAAAAATCACATGGTTCTCCATAAATATTCATAATTATAACTGCTCATTCAAACAATGTTAATAAAATGTAATAAAAATTAGATCTAAGATATAGGCTGAGAAAATATTCATTGAAAGGAGAAAGTCTCTATTCTATTCTATAGATCAATTTGCAAGTCTACAACTTTTTCCTTCATCTCTAGTACTGTTGACTAGTATGGGTGTTTTTCCTTTCTATACAAACTTTAGATTAAGTTTGCATCTATACAACACTTCATCCAACAACAGCACAATTCACATTCTTCTTAAGTGCACGTAGAATGCCAATCAAGATAGAATACTAGGATACAAAACATAGCTGAACAAATTAAAAGAATAATTATCATACAAAATATGCCCTTAGACAACATGGAATAAAGTAGAAACATATAACAGAATAATACACCAAAATTCCCAAACTATCAAAGACCGAACAATATATTTATAAATAGCACATGATCCTGTCTCAAGAGAAATTCAGAATTATTGAAAATTAAAACAAAATTTGAGGGATATAGAGAAAGCAGTACTTAGAATGAAGATTTTAGCACTGGATGCATACATTTTTTTTAAAAGTTATAACATCAATAATTTAAGCATCCACCTTAGGAAAATAGAGAAAGAGACTAAATAAAGGAGAAAAATAAATAAAAATTATAATAAAAATCAATGAAGTTTCAAAAAAATCAACACCAAAAAGTCAATGAAATCCAAAGTAATTTTTTGAAAAGATCAATACAATTAATAAAACCCAAACCAAGGTAATAGAAAGAGAAACAGGAAAGAGAAAAAAAATGAGGTAGGAAAGGAGGAAAGAGAAGTGAGGAACCAGACATAAAAGATTTTAAAAATTACTAATATCTGCATTTGGGGTAAAATTGGGAGTTCATAACCCACTTCAATCTAATGTATGAAATATGATATGTCAAGAGCTTTGTAATGTTGTGAACAACCAATAAAAAAAAGAAATAACAGACGTTTATCACCACTGATGTCATGAGCATTAAAAGGTTAACAAAAGAATATTAGGAAAAAACTATGTATGCTTATGATTTGAAAATGGACATATTCCTTGCAAGATGCAAACTACCAGAATTCAATGTCTTAATATATTCATGCCATTCTAACAGAATACTGTAAACCAAGTGGCTTTATATTACTTTGAATTGACACAGAAACTTATTTCTTATCCTCCTGGAGATTGAGGAGGTTCAAAATTAATTCAAGATGTCAGCAGTTTGAATTAAGGATCCACTTCCTGGAATATAAGGATTTCTTCTTGCTCGTTCTCACATGGCAGAAGCAGGGAAGGACACCCATGGCCTCTTTAATCAAAGCCTTAAACCAATTCATGAGGCTCCATCTTCAGAATATAACCATCTCTCAAAAGTCCCACCTCTTAGTACCATCACATAGGAAATTATGTTCAACTAATACATCTTGAAGGGATACAAATTCAGTCTATAGCATTCACAAAAGCAGAAATAGAATTTCTTGAGTAGGTCTATATCTAGAAAGGAAACAGGTGAATAATAAACAGTCTTCCAATAAAGAAAGTACCAGACAAAATATTTCATTGTGAATTCTACAAAAAAATTAATAAACAATTATTTACAAATCTCTCCCAGAAAATGGATGAATACAGAACATTTCCCAAATCATCTCAAGGGGCTATAATGCCAAAATAAGATAAAGACATAAACAGAAAAAATATGTGCTGACCAGTATCTTTTATGAACATAGATTTAAAAAATTCTTCAACAAAGTATTAGCAAACAGAATCTAGCAAGACATAATAGCAATTCTACACCAAGACCAAGCGATATTTATTCCAGGTGTGCAAACATGGATGGGACCAAGGAAAGCAAGAATGAAATCCAGCTGGGCAAACAAGTCCTGTAGCTCTATGTCCAGTGAAGCACATGATACCATGATGTTCTGTCCAAAGAGATTGTGTAGCTCCATCTCTGTGGCATTTCTTGTTGCAGTTCACATGGTCTCTCTCGTCTTGCCTCTGCTTGATTCCTGCAGCTTTCCTTTGTAGATACTCCATATTACTGGCATCTTTTAATCATGGGGGTCATTTGAGCTCTGGCTTCCTTCACATATCTTCATGCATCATCCTCTCAGGCGCTGCCTGCAGGGATTTCAACCCTTCTACACTTTGCCTGATTTCTCATACCTTTCTTTGAAATCTCAGTGGAAGCCTCCATGATCCCCTAATTCCAGAATCCTGCAGACCTTCAGCACCAACACTATGGGTTTGATTCCAAGGTCTGCCACCATTTTGAGCTGTAGCCAAGGCTCCTGGGCCACATTTGCAGCCATCTCTAAGTGTCTGGGCAGCTTAGCACAGTGAAAAAACTCCCTAGATCCCCTGTTAAAGCAGAGTGCACCCATGGTGGTGAGGCCCAATCTTCTGAAGTCACGGGGAGTGTACCCTGAAGAATCTGAATGCAGAGATACCCCAAGGAGGCTGGAATGCTGAACAGGGCAGGACAGCAATAACTCCTCATACTCGGCTAATTCTGGATGAGCACAATGACTCTGAATAAGAAGAAAAATAAGGCCCCAACTGTACTACCTAATATGTATTTTAGGTTGTATGTTTCTTGGCATTTTATGTGATGTTTTCTTAGTACTAGCAAACAATTAGTTGTTTTCAATATGTTGTGCCACAGTTAAATATTTAACCTCACACTGCACTATAAAAGATGTTCTGTGCAAGAATAAAGCAATCTAAAGTTTTGGAGGCTCCCCCACTCCCTCCAATAAAAATTGTCAATTTTAGGACTCAGAGTATACATGCATAATTGTGGGACCAAATGCTCAGAAGTAGTTTATTTGCAGCAAGGAATTTTTACTTTTACACTCTTGAACCTGAGGTATGTGTGGTCTTGACAATTCCTGGTATGTTCTCAGGCCATCTTATTGTTTCTAGTTAAAGTACTTAGCTTCTCTTTAGTGGCTGTAGTGTCTCTTTAAACCACAACCTCCTTAGTACCAGTTTTACTGTTCCTTTTCTGGCCACACTGCAAAATTTTCAAATATTTCTTCTCTGTTTTCTGCTCCTGATTAGCATAGTAAACTTGGCTAAAAGCCACCGGCAACATATATACTTCTGCCTCAATGCTGTGCTGCCTTGAAATTTCCTCCACAGATTAATTAGTCCAACACCTTTAAATTCAGGACATAGGCAAGCTGTAGACAAATCCTTTGTCAAAAAGTCATACCTCAAATGACCTTCCTTCGGCTATACCCTTCCTGGTTTTAGTTACCATCCAGTTAACCATTGTCAGTGGATTAATCTACTAATTAGTCTAAAGATCTCATTATCTAATCAATGCATCTTTGAAAATTCTTGCATTGCACTTTGGGGAGGCACCTCATATCTAAACCATAACAATATGGTACTATTTGGTTCAACACTAGTTTTGTCAATTACTCAAGAAGTATGTTGAGTTTGCCAAGTAAAATAATGTACTCCCCTATTTCTGCTTGCAATTATATAAGTTTTTCCTTACACATTCTAATGCCTTGATGTTAGATGCATAAGTATAAATAGATTAGTGTTAACATGGTACACACATGCATGTGCACACACACACAATTCAAAATCCACTTTCAGTGGATTTTATCTTAATGATTTGTGCAGTTACCTTGTAACAGATTATTTCCAGTTTCTTTCTCTCCTAATTTATAACATTGATGTCATTCATTTCACTTATCCTTGTATTATTATTGCCCAATGCAATTCAATTAATATTCTCATATTTGATTGTATAGAATAAGAAAAATGAAGATTTTATTTTACCTTTATTTATTATTCATCTGATGTAAATATATAAATAATCCCTTATTTATGTTTATATTAGGTTTCTTACTTATTAATTTTCCTTCCTTCCAAAAAATTTCTTAAAATTTCTTGCAAGGTAGAGCTATGACAAATTTTCTCAATTTATGTTTCAACAAGTCTTTGTCCCTCATTTTTAAAGGATAATTTTCACTAGATTCATAATTATTGATTGATTTTTTAACACTTTAGATATTTCCCTCCACCTTTTTATTTTGTTCTTTTTAAATGGCTTAAAATTTTGTTTGAATTAGTTATACATGACAGTAGAATTCATTTTGACACACTATACATAAATGGAGTACAACTTCTCATTCTTTTAGTTGTACATGATGCAGAATCGCACCAGTCATGTAATCATATATGCATATAGGGTAATAATGTCTAATTCATTCTATTATCCCCATGTCCCCTTCCCTCCCTTCACTCCCCTCTGTCTAACCCAAAGTACCTCTATTCTTCCTTAGCCCACACCCCCTTAATGTGAATTAGCATTCTCATATCAGAGAAAATATTTGGCCTGTTGGGGGGTGGGGGATTGGCTTATTTCACTTAGCATGATATTCTCCAGCCCATTTAATTTACTTTCAATGCCATAATTTCGTTCTTCTTTAAGGCTGAGTGTATATATGTACTATGTGTATATTTTATATATATATCACATTTTCTTTATCATTTCATCTGTTGAAAGGTTTCTATGTTGGTTCCATAGTTTGACTATTGTGAATTGTCCCTCCGCCTTTTTGATTGCATAGTATCTGACAAGAAGTTTGATATAAGTCTCATCCTGGTTCATTTTTTAAGTTTTGTTCCCCTTCTTTTGATAGTTATTTCATTGCTCTGGTTTTTTGAAGTTTGATTATGAATTGCCCCATGTGTGGATTTTTGTTTTTAGTACTTTTTTGGTCTTCATGATTTGTCGCTTGGTATCTGTTGTTAATATTAAAAAAACTCTTCAGTCAATATTGCTTTAAAATTTATCTGTTCTTTTTATCTTTCTTCAATATCTAGAATTCCCATTGTGCATGTTACATCTTTTGCTGTCATGAAGTTCTTGGAAATTATATTTAATTTTTTTTCTCTTTGCAATTTAGATTGAGATGCTTCTATTCACCTCTTCAAGATTATTGATCCTGTCCTTGACTGTGTCCAATTTACAGATGAACTAATCAAGGGCATTCTTGTTTTCCTGTAGCATTTTGATTTCCATAATTTTCAGTCTTTATTAGACTCATCTACTTTTCCTGCTTGCATTACCCCTCTAGTGTTGCATTCTGTCCACTATTTCCAGGAGACCTTTGCCATAGTAATCATAGTTATTTTAAATTCCTTGTCTTATAATTCTCACAACTCTACTTTATCTGATTCTTATTTTCATGCTGCTTTGACTCCCCTTATTGTGTTGGTTTTTTTTGTCTTTTAGCATTCCTTGTCATTTTTCTTCGAGAATCAGACATAATATATCCGATTCTGAAACTAAGGTAGAGTGGTTCCTCTTTATCTATGATTTTACTTTCTATAGTTTTATTTACTAGTGTTCATATATGGTATGAAAACACTAAATGGAAAATTCTAGAAATAAGCAGTTCATAAATTTTGAATTGTGTACTGTACTGAGTAGTGTGATGAAATCTCATGGAATCCTTTTCTGCCCAGCTTAGGATGTGAGTCATCCCTGTGGCAATCATATCTAACTACACACCCAACACCATGAAGGTTTGATGATCCAGGGTCACTCAAAATCCACGATGCTCCTTCTTATGTACTGACACATCAATAGAAGCCTAATGATGCCTCACAATGCCTGCATCATTCACCCACAGCATCTCATCACATAGGCCTGGCATCACCTCACATCATCATCACTAAAAAATGCAATCCACAGATTCTCAAGCTATATTAACACCAATATTTGCAGCAAATAGAATAGAACTTTACTGGCTGTAAGTATGAGTATGATGGCAAATACATCAGGAAAGGCTAAAATGGAAAGCAGTTTTTCTTAGAGAAAAATCAAATACAGGAAAGCCTTTTTCTAAGCACTTATGTCCTCCTTACTCAGGGTTTGCCAACAGAGCCCCAACATTCTGAGGGAACACAAAATCAGGAGAAATGCACTCCAGCCTCCTTCCTACACCTACAAGTCATAGGAAAGGGTCCCAAAGGACTCATTATGGTACAAGTCACTTTTTCTCTCCAAGACTTGAGACAAATTACGAGTGATTTAGAAAGGTTCCCAGATGACCCTGATCAATATACAGAATATTTCAGGGCCTTAACCAAATTTTGACCTAACCTGGAAAGACAAAATGATGTTAATGAACCAAATTCTCTCTAGCACTGAATGCTACGATGCTTTATGGGCAGCTGAAACCCCTGGGGATGAAAGATATGTAGTTCAAGGCCCAGGAGACCTACTCCTTCCAACTGAAGTGGACTCAGAAGAAACAGCCAACAGAGCAACAGACAATTCTCTAGGCAGATGGTCACATGGGGCATTGGAAGGGAAAGTATTTTCAAAATTGTGTGGTACAGGGCTTTAGGAAAACCCATACTAAATCTCTAAATTTTCCAAACTCTCTGGTAACACAGTAGAATGAATAAACTTCCACAACCATTTTAGAAAGACTCAGGGAAGCATTAATTAAATATATCTAAATGTCCCCAGCTTCCCCAGCATAACAGCCTAAAAAAAATTCATAACTCAATCAGTTACTGACATTAGGAAAAAATTACAAAAAACAACTTCAAAAATGAGACAAAACTTTAGATAATCTCTAAAAAATGCCACTTGGGTGTTTTACAATCAAGACTAAGAAGAGGAGGAGGAAGAAGATGAGGGGGGAGAGAGAGAGGGGGGGAGGGAGGGAGGGAAGGCAAAAGTAAGGCAACTGCCCTTGTGACAGTTCTATAGATGAATAAATCTAGTAGACAAGGTCCCCAGAGTGATTTTGCTCCCACCATAGCCTGCTAGAACTGTGGTCAAGAGGGACATTACAAGAAAGCCTGCCCATGAAAGAAATCATGCCATCAACACCCTAACCAGTCACTGAAGGGGATCACAGGTGGTTGGACTACACTCACAGGCAAGGCCCAATGGTCAAATCTTTCACTTCAAACAGTCCAACAATAAGACTGATGGGTCCTGGGGAATCCATCTTAGGTTCCCAACTATTCAGACTCTTATTTCTGTACAGGAGCCCAGGGTGATATTAACTGTCAAGGGAAAGAAAATTTCTTTCTTGACACTGGTGCCATTTTTTTCTGTGCTCCGTTCAAACCCAGGCCTCCTCTCCTCTCACAGTTCAACCATAAGGGGAGTGTCAGGAAAGCCTGGACATTGCTCCCAACTTCTTAGCTGCTCTTGGGATGATCTCTTCTCACTTGTCCTTTTGATAATGCCTGAAAAGTCCCACTCCCCCATGGAAAGAGATATTTTGACCCACCTATGCATTACACTTCTCATATGATATCAGGACTAGTAGTTTGCCTGCCCCTAGTAGAAATTGACATTAACCTAGAAGTCTGGGCTACACAGTAAGGAAAAGGTCAGGAGCAAAAGGACCTGCTCCTGTCCAGATTCATCTCAAAGATTCTATATCCTTTCCCCACCAAAAACAGTATCCCCTGAAATCAGAGACTAAACAATGGTTACAAGTTATAATAGTGACAGGGCCTCTTGAGATGCTGTGACAGTCCATGTTATACACCTACAGAAGTCCAATGGTGAATGGAGACTAGTACAGTGTTGAGAGCCACAGCCGAAGGGGCCCCAGCAAACTTCCAGCTGATTGGCTCACCGTGGCCCCAGCAAACTTCCAGCTGCCAGCAGATTGGCTCCTCTGTGGTGATGCTCATTAGGCTGTTTTCCCACCCTTTCAGACCTCGGAGCTGCTCAATGGGGGAATCTTTTGGCTCCGCCCATGAGACCCAGCCAATCGGCCTAAAGAGCAGGAGGAGTGGGGGGTTGAGAGGCTTATGGAAAGCCGGTGGTGGCAGTTGGGCTCTGAGGGAATTCCTGAAGAGCTCGTGTCATGGGCGTGTGTGTTCTAAAATTAAAGTTAGTTTCTGCTTGATAAGTGGCTCGTGAATTGTGCCCAGCCAGACTGCAGCATTTGGTGGCCCATGCAGGGGACGCCTGATGCTTGGGGGGGGTAAGTAAAATTGCTCACCCCTGAGAAAAGTGAGAAAATGGGTGACCATTTCAAAAAACAATATGTTTTTGTTTTGATTTTTTTTGTTTTTGTTTCAAGCTGCCTGTCCCTAGAACTTTCTCAGGCAAACTGGGAAAAATGGTTGGCTCAAGGTTTTAAGTGGTTCGCCCCTGAGGAAGAGATAGAGATAGACCACGAATATACATTTCAAGAAAATAGGAAAATTGATACAATGATTTTTGTTTCATTTTTGTTTCATTCTGTTTCAGTTTTGTTTTGTGTTATCTTGTTGGGTTGCGTAATCCTTGTAGCACAAATATGGGATTAGAAATTAATAAAAAACAAACCAAAAGAGTGTTAAGTAAAATGCTAGAGGAAGGAGGCACCCCCAGTAAAACCAAGAGCAATTAGGGCATACGTTGATACAATACAAAAATGTAGCCCATGGATTTTTAAGGGGGAGTTGTTGAATATATCACCATGGGACCATCATGGTGAAGATTTAAGGGACAGGGAAAAGAGAATCCCAGGAACTCTGCCAGTTGGCACATTGCCATTGTGGATGATGATATGATTTTGTTTGCCTAGTCCAAACCTTTCAGTTCAGATTATGGTAGAAGACATATTAGATGAGGAAAAAGAGGAGGCCTCTCAAGATAGTCAGAAAGGGGAAGAAAGTTTACAGCAGAAAAAGCCATCAGGGGAAAAGTTACAACAGGAGGCTGCTACTAACACCTTTCTATCACCAGAGGGCATAAGTGTCCAACCAACAGCTCCACCTATGGGGCCCTCAACACCCGTAGTTGATAGATGGGATTCTGAGACAGTACCTCAAAGATTAGCATGCCCTGTATTTGAGGCGGCAGGAGGGCAGCGGAATCACCATGTTTTAGATTTCAAAACAGTGAAGTAGCTAAAAGAGCCTGTAACAACCTATGGTCCTCAAGCACCCTTCACTATAAGTTTGGTCAAATCCATTACCAACTTGAACATGACGCCAGCAGATTGGACTAGTATGTGTAAAGCTGTGCTAAATGGAGGACAATACCTGTTATGGAGGGTTGCAAATGAGGAATTTTGCATGGAGACAGCTAGGCAAAATGCAGCAGCTGGTTATCCTTAGAGAAATCTAGATATGTTGTTAGGAAAAGGACCTTATGAGGGTCAGCTGCAACAAATTACATATGATCCTGCTATATACTCACAAATTGCTGCAGATGCAGTTAGGGCATGGAAGACTTTACAAGGACATGGAGATTTACAAGGTCAATTATCTAAGGTAATACAAGGAGCTAATGAAGCTTATGCTGAATTTGTAGATAGGCTTATTCAAACAGCTACCAGAGTTTTGGGGAATACAGAACAAGCAATGCCATTAATAAAACAACTGGCTTATGAGCAAGTGAATAATTGGTGCAGAGAAGTCATTAGACCATGGAAACATGAAGATTTAAACACATATATTAAATTATGTAGAGACATTAATGAACAAGGGCAAGTCATGGCAGCTGCAGTACAACAGGTTTTAGATGCCAGGCCAAAAACATGCTACAATTGTGAACAAACAGGACATTTTAAAAGGAATTGTCCCAGATTTCCTTCCTTCTACTAATCTTTTTGCTATTTATAGATTTCTTAAATCAGTGTGTTGTGGATATCCAAGGGTGATGAGATTCATTGTGGTATATTTATATGTGAACATACAGTAAGTCAAGTCATATCCATTCCACTGTCTTTCCTTATTTCATCTTGCACCCTTCCCTCATTCCCCTTGTCTACTCCACTAATCTTTCTTCTATTCTTTTTTTTTATTTTACCCACCTCCATTGTGAATTAGCTTCCAAATATCAGAGAAAACAGTTGACTTTAGACTTTTTTGGACTTGCTTATTTCATTTAGCATGGTAGTCACCGGTTGCATCCATTTAGCAGCAAATGCCATGATTTCATTCACCTTTATAGCTTAGTAATATTCAATTATGTATGTGTGTGTGTGTGTATATATATATATATATATATATATATATATATATATATAACTTTTTTATCTATATATATATATCACTTTTTTTATCTCTCTGTTGGAGGACACCTTGATTGGTTCTATAGCTTGGCTACAGTGAATTATGTTTCTATAAACATTGATGTGGCTGTGTCGCTGTAGTATGGTGATTTTAAGTCCTTTGGGTATTCACCAAAGATTGAGATCACTGGGTCATATAGTGGTTCTATTCCTAGTTTTTTGAGGAATTTTCATACTGCTTTGTAGAGTGGTTTCACCAATTTGCAGTCACACCAGTAATGGATGAGTGTGCCCTGTTCCCCACACTCTCACCTACATTTATTGCTAATTGCATTCTTGATAACTGCCATTCTGGACACCTTCTTCTAAGTGGACCCTGGGTGTTTCATTTTATTATGAACAGGAATAAAATGTACCATTTGGGGACAGCTTCACAGGGAAGCGACCATTCTATTCTTCAATGTGCCAGTATTTGGAGGGATTTGATAAATTTAGCCTTTGGGTGGAAAATCTCATAAGCTTCAGTTTTCCACCTTTTCCCAGAATATGTTGGCTTCTGAAGAAACAGCCTCCGCAGTCCCAGGCCCCAGAAGCCACCCTATAAATTAGTGTGATTGAGTGTCATTCTCTCTAATTTGGATCAAGCTCCTGCAGGGCTCTGATTACATTAGGAAGGAAAATGTCACTGAAGAAGAGGGTCCTTCTGGGAAACCAGGGCCCATGGGAGAAGGAGGAACTCTCCTCCAGGGTTCTGCAGGAGAGAGAGGTCCCTCTAAGCACTCCCAACCATGTTAGATTACAGGGTATGCCACCCCAGAATAGGATGTGCTTCAAAAAGCAGAGGAGATCTGTGATGTCATGCTCTGGTCTCCATGGGGTGAATAGTGGTGTTTTGGTGTCATTTTTCTGATGTTCACAAACAAGTAAAATAGAGAGTCCATTTATAGCTTAGCCAGAATAAACTACATTTTCCCACAGAAGATACTGTTGACTCTGTTCATCTGATTATTATCCCACTAGAGGGGTTTGCTGTAAATCTGAAATAAGTGAATTGCACTGTACCATTCTCTGGCCTTCTAGCCCAACCATCAATCCTCTCCCAGAGGAGGGAATGTTTTGGGGTATGTGCCACACCAACACTGTGCACATTATCACAATACTTGGAGAATGGAGGAAGACAGAGCCAGGCTGTTCATAAAGCATGAAAATATGTCCTGAGCCCTCCCAAAGCAGTCAGCTCGCTATGGAAGTCTGTGTCCACTTATTCTTCTGCCTGTGCAAATCAATGGTCATTGAGAAACTTGAAGCCACTTAGAAGCCCCTGTGGAGCCTTCAAGAAGCTGACCACAAGGTGTGTGTTGTTAACCAGGCCTCAGGGGAGCTACAGGCCACAGGTTCACATCCTAACATTAAACTAAGTCACTTGTAATTCCAGTGACTCAGAAGGCTGAGCCAGGAGGATCAAAAGTCTGAGGTCAGCTTCAGCAATTTTGTGAGATCCTGTATTAAAATGAAAAATAACAAGTGGTAGGGACATAGCTCAGTGGGTAGAGTACACCTGGGTTCAATCCCCATGTGCTGCAGGGGTTAAGACTCTGGGAAACAGATTCGGGTCCCTGGCATTTGGAAAAAGATACAAAGAACAGTTGGGGTGGTAGTCCTGCTTTATTTGAAGGTGACAACAGCCTCCTGAGTCTAATATGCCTTTTTTAGGTGCAGGCTAAACAAAGAAGGACCAATGCCAAGGGATGGTATAAATCAGTGCATGCTCACAGGCAGATATTTATGACCTTGAGTCCAGATGCTGAATCAGGGTGTGTATGACTTGACTCTATAGCTGGCCAGATTTCTCAGTGAGGGAGGCTAACCATAACCATCTTGGGCCTGCCCCATACATTGGCACTGCAAAATAAATAAGCAAATATCCCCATGTTATGAATTTCAGTAGAGTCAGGACTGTGAACATCTTGTCATGAATTGGGGTGCATCTCTCACCTGCTGCTGTCCGTGCATGTGAAGCTCTCAACGTTCATGAAGAATACATTTCAGGTGGTTTTGTTTGGAAGAGTTTACCTCTCTGGGAAGTAAGAGCTTTTCCAGTACCTCACTCTGGCCCAGGTGTTCAAAAGTCCACCGGTCAGTTCCATGTACTACTTCAAAACATGGCATGCTTAGTTTGATTGTTTGACAGAGATAAATAAGCTTGCCCTGCCTTTGCCTGCTGTATTCCAGGGGATGGTGGTGTCCATCAGAGTCTGCTGGTGCACTCAAGTGGTACATGCACTGCAGATTCACCTTTGCACCTGTGTGTGCACAGTCAAGAAGTGTGTGCAGATCCAGAGGTAAGTGAATGTCCTCCAAGTGGGAACCACTGTGTGACTGGTGTCACTGTTGGGACCATTTTTGTATTTGCACAAAAGAGAAGGAAGAAGAAAGAGGAACTAGCAAGAACCTCACTTACTGGACAACTCAGCTAAGGGGACTTGGGTGAGCCTGTGCTTTTCCAGCAGGCTCTCTTCACCAGTCACTTTCTGATTCTGGTGGAGAAACACAGGATGGAGTGGTTTCTGAGAGAATTGATGAAGTAAGCGAGCTGATGCTCAGTTAAACTGCTTTTGGCCTGAGTGGGCCTCCACACTTAAGCCATAGGCCAATGGGAGGATCTGCTACCTAATTAGTATGTCAATTAACTGAAAGCCTGACTTAGGAGTATAGAGAGGTCCTGACTTTGACTTTGGTGGTTCAACTTCTCTTGGCCGAGGCATGATATAAGGACTAATATAATTTCTTAGGACCAGCTCCCATTCTGAAGCCACCTACAGACCCTTGGTCACTGGTCAAGGCATTATCATATAAAAAGACACATCACTTTGAAGATTTCCAGGCATTTGAAAGAATGGGTTTTAGAAAATGACATGTCCTCAAGTTAATTACAAAGGCCAGAGGATGGAAGGGGAAGAGGTAAGGGAAATTAATGAGTTAGAGACTCAGGCTCAACCAAGCTGGATAAAACCTTGACTTAAAGCCTCAGGTGGCCACCCAGCCACCAGGTGCCACCAGTGTCCTGCTGACAGAGGAAGTGTCCAGACCATTAACCCCAACCAATCCAGAAGCACTAGAACTTCACCTGGGACTGTGCTCCTGTCCAGAGCCACTTTGTATCATCATGCCCATCTTACCTGTATCCATCGAAGGTTTAACATGAATGATTATGTCCCCCAACTGGTATTTCCATTATAAAATTACTCTGGGTGGTCCAGGTTCAGGCCACCCAGTGACCTGCTCCTTTTCTGGCAAGCATCTGTGGTGGCTCAATAAACCCTTTCATTTCTGGGAAGCCTCACTCTTAACAATTTGAGTCCAAAAAAAAGTGCTTTTACCATTATGTAATAAATGCAGGGGGTGGGGAGTTGATCACCTGCCTCTCCAGCCATGCACCATCTAATTCCATTTTGATCTGCAGAAGACTTTGCTGCTTTAGCCTAAACCATGACCAAGGAGTCAGAAGAATGGCTAGCTGGTCATGGAGTTATTAACACAGAGGATTCTCTTCTCTAATCTAAAGTGAGCCTCCTGCCTCTCCCCTGCTCTCCTGCTGTGTGATTTGCTCAGGACAGAGTCTCATATGTGCAGCTGGCTCTGGACGGGCACATGGACACATGTCTTCACTCTCCTGGCATGAAGACAACCCAGCCCTGAGGCCACATCCCCACAAACCCATATCCCCTACAAATCCATGCTGGAAATCAAACTGCCTTCCCCAGCATGGGAAGCTCAAGAAAATTACAAAAAGAGTAATTTAAGTATGATTAAAATGTTTGCATAGGAAATCAAGTGTTCTCTTCCTATCAAGTCACTGATGTCCCCAGACTGGACCGAAGGAATAACTCTGATATTTCCACAGCACCTAGAAGCTGGTCTGACCTGTCCTCATGTGAGGTTGGTAAAATTATTTTTATTCTGACCGCTTTGTTATAACAGCTTACTGTCTCTTTTAAAGAAAACTTTCTTCTGGATATCTTTTTCTTTTCTTTCTTTCTTTTCTTTTGGTACCAGAGATTGAAATCAACCACTGAGCCACATTCCCATCTCTATTTTTTTTTTTTGGAGACAGGGTCTCACTGAGTTGCTTAGCACCTCAAAAACCTGTCTTTGAACTCACAATCCTTCTGCCTCAGTCTCCCAAGCTGCTGGGATTACAGGCATACACCACCATACCAGGCTCTTCTGGATATCTTAAGGTACCTTATATTCATTAAAGGCACAACTCCCTAGTGAGATATTTAGCATCCTCCTTTTCAGATTAATGCTGCTGATGATTATAGCTGAAAAGCGGCTGCAAGCAAGATTTGCCTGCAGTGATGCCCACAGGCATCCTGAGATTGGCAGTCCTGGTTTTCTTCCCTATCAAACTGATAACTAGTAGCCCTGCCAGGTTGAAGATTTGTTTCCTCACATTACTATTCTCAGCCCCAATCTCAGGATGGAGGAGGCTTTAAGCAAGCAGCAGTTATGCCTCTGAAGAATTTTAAAGAAATGAAAGAGATCCTCCAGGCCTGGAGGAGAAAGGCTGGTGGCTAGAGGCTCATCCAGGAGGCCAGTGTACCTCAGTGAGTCTTGCCAGTCTTCCTGTCTTGTAGCTTTACCTGAAAATTTCAGAAGATGGAGATCTTAAAGCCACATAACTTTTTTATAGCTAGAAATGCTGCCAAAACCAGGGCAAGATAACAGAGTGGGTGGCATAGGGCTGCATGTGACACAGGGGACCCTTTTGACGAGCCAGGAGTACAGGAATGAAAGAAATCTTGCAATTCAGATGAAAAGCCAGACAGCAGAAGAGGTAGAAGACATTATCTAATAAACTAAGGGGGTGGAGGAGGCCTGTCAGAATGCTCCCTGCTCCTCCTTAGCATCTCAGCTGCTCTCTCCATAAGTGGAAATAAAAGCCCTCTGAGAAGGCAATGATTTGCTTAGAAAACAAATAAAGATGTTGTGTCCACCGAAAACTGAAAAATAAATATTAAAAAATCTCTTTCTCTTTAAAAGAAAGAAAAAAAGAAAAGAAAGAAAGAAAACATCTTGTAATTATTGACACTATCATTACATCTTGGCAGTGCCCATGTATTATTGCCTCCCCTGTGTGTTTGCCATGAGAAGAGTCTCATTGTTCAGGAGGGAAAATAAAAGTCCCAGGATAATGTGCATGGAATACATGCCTGGCAATATAAAGTTGATTTCCTAAGAATAAGGAAGCCTGGATGTTTATTGTCATCTTACCTCCGTGGCCTGAATGTTCCATCTCTCTCTCTCTCTCTCTCTCTCTCTCTCTCTCTCTCTCTCTCTGGCTTTAAGATCTCCATCTTCTGAAATTTTCAGGTAAAGCTACAAGACAGGAAGACTGGCAAGACTCACTGAGGTACACTGGCCTCCTGGATGGGCCTCTAGCCACCAGCCTTTCTCCTCCAGGCCTGGAGGATCTCTTTCATTTCTTTAAACTTCTTCAGAGGCATAGCATCTTGCAGGGCTGGCTCAAGTAGTAACATGCTCGCCTGGCCTGCATGAGGCACTGGGATTGATCCTAAGCACCACATGAAAATAAAATAAAGATGTTGTGTCCACTAAAAACTGAAAAATAAACATTAAAAAATTCTTTCTCTTTAAAAGAAAGAAAGAAGAAAGAAAGAAAGAAAGAAAGAAAGAAAGAAAGAAAGAAAGAAAGAAAGAAAGAAAACATCTTGCAATTATTGACACTATCATTACATCTTGGCAGTGTCCGTGTATTATTGCCTCCCCTGTGTGTTTGCCATGAGAAGAGTCTCATTGTTCAGGAGGGAAATTAAAAGTTCCAGGATAATGTGCATGGAATACACGCCTGGTGATATGAAGTTGATTTCCTAAGAATAAGGAAGCCTAGATGTCTGTTTTCATCTTACCTCCGTGGCCTAAATGTTCCAATGTTCTCGTTCTCTCTCTCTCTCTCTCTCTCTCTCTCTCTCTCTCTCTCTCTCTCTCTCTCTCTCTCCCCTCTGGCCAGCCACCCAAACGATTTATATTAAATTCTAGCTCTATTCAGCACAAAAGTCATCTAGCATCAGAGGATCAAAGTTACATCAACCAACAAGCACTGGGGAATTGATAAGCAGTTAAAATTAGGTCATGACAGAGCAGTGGCTTTTGATGGATGAAGTGAAATTTAGCAGCAGGTTTGCTATTTAAAGATTAGTTACAGCACCCTTTCTTGTAGCTGCAATGAACACACAACAAAGTATCCTGTGTCTGATTAAATGTTTAAACATCGCTGTTGGCCCCACTGATTGTGGTGGAGACTCACGGTTTCCTCAGAGTGTGTTCAGCTCTCATATGGAGCAGGAAAAGGCATCTGAATTCCCACCTCCAGAGCTCCTCACAGGCTCTTTCTCCCCCCATCCAGGCAAATTTTGTAAATTATTTTAATCAATTTTATAAGCATTCCATCCATGAAGCACTTCAGTCTCCAAATTCTGACCTGGCTCAACATTTCCAAATTCTTCACCAACTTAGAAGAAACACTGCTTCTAAGTGCCAAATGTGTTCGTCAGCTGAACCAGTGGCCTCCTTTCATTTGCTTGCTCTTTCCTGCAATTTTAGAAGCATAGCCCTCAGCAATGTCTGACATGGATCTCTTCTCCTGGTCTGTTGTGACACTTGTCAATACTAAAATGGAGACTCAGCAGCCCTAAGAAGATGGGGGCAGAAGCCCATAGAGAAAAATCTCTCATGCACACGTGCTTGCAAAAAAAAAAAAAAAAAAAAAGAAAAGAAAGAAAAAAAAACCTGTTACCAGAAGTCTCTGAAGACCACAGCCTTGCACAGAGGCCACCACAACCTTATGCAAAGAGCATTTCAATAGGATAGCCACCCAGCAGCCACCTATTAAACTTTGGACTGACTCCACCCTTGTTCTTGAGCCTCGCTGCCAAGGATAATCTTTTTCAAAACAACTTATGTAACTTCCCGTGTTTTACCTTTGGAAGCCTTTGCCTTCTTCCCCTGCCTCTCTGAAAATGCCTATGATCCATCATGGCACACACATTCCAGATTGCAATCTGCTTATTCCCAAATAAAACTATTCCACTTTTGAGAACCACTCTTTCCATGGTTCTTCAGGTTGACCATTTCCCCATGAGGTAAAGACTTGTTTTTATTTCATTTGGAGTGGTTGTGGCTGAGCCCCTGACCTTTGTGCCTAGTGATCATCAATTCTATTTACCTCACCTCTGTGCCCAGACTTGGAGCTGCCCATGAAGCCAAAGAGGATCAGTGTGTTCTGCCTGGACAGAGCTGGGGTGGGTTACCATGGGCCCACAAGTGTCCCCCTCAGTCCCTTCAGGTAGCCAAGCTCACCCACATAGACTGATGTAATGCTGAGCTCCCAAGGGTCCAGAACTGAGAATACACAATGGGAGATAAGTCAGCAGAGGAAACATTGAAAACCAGTCAGAAGGAAAGTCTAACCCAAGTTCAACACAAAGTGCATAGTGGTAAACACACCCTGGGTGGGGAGAAAGGAGGAGCCTTTGTTGGGGGACACCAGCCAGGGGAACAACTGGGTCTGAGCTTGGGGAAGGCAGGGAGAATAAAGCTTCCCCATGGACAGGAGTCAGTTCAAGCCAGGCAGGTCCAGCCAGTAGGGCTGCCTGTGTGCTCACACACACGATATATATATATGTGCTCACACACACGATATATATATATGCTTGCCAAGAAATTAACTAACTACAAGTCACATAATAAGAAGTATGGAGCACTGTGACCATGAACAAAGTTATTCCAAGAATGTTTATCCATGCTTGAAAAGATTAAGCTGCCAAGAGGATGTGTTTCTTTTTTGCTGTATAAAAGAAGCAGGGAAAAAAATAAAGGTGCTGCTCATTTTCTACTGAATGTGTGTGTGTGTGTGTGTGTGTGTGTGTGTGTGTGTGTGTGTGTGTGTGTGTCTTTCTTTATGCATCTCTGCTGTACCAGGAATTACAGATTGTCAGTGGGTTCTGACAGCTGCCCGCTTTCTCCAGAAGGGGGCCATGCTGGCTCCAGGGAAAGATAGTGTTTGCACAAGGCCTTGGGAAGGGGACATGGTACCATAGTATTGTCCCTCTCTGTGGCTCCAAAATAAGCCTGAATTTATCAGCAAAACCAGAGAGGAGCCTCAGGGGAGTTGACCCCATTCATCCCCATGCACCCCGGGCTCAAGGACATTCACAGGCTGAGAATCACCAGAATGCAGGTGTCATCCACAAAAACCAGCTGACCAATCACCAGATGCAGCCACAGCAGAACACCAGGACAGGTGTGAGAATGACTTTCTAAATGCCTATTTCACACTATTTGCTTCCTATTCTAGGCAAACAGTCATTCTGGGCTTGGTCAGGAAGGTAAAGGTAATCAAGAAACACCCTGTTGCCAGGGTATGGGCCAGATACTCTGAACAGATCCACATCAGTAATTCTGCAGGTTTCCATTAAAGAGAAGGCAAGAGGATGACTTAGTTGGTCACCCTTGTGTGGCTTCCTGTGACACAGTTCAAGCAGCAGTGCTGCAGGGCTCAGACAATGTAGGGAGCTCCTGAGGGGCTCCAGCTGATTTGGGGAGCCTGGGCATTTGCTCATGTTCAGATGAGATAAAGATAACTCAAAAGACAATTTCAGACCTGAGAGGGATTCAGTAACCTTCCCTTGGCTGTCTTGCTACATTCTCTACATATCATCAAGTATCCTCTGTGCTGGATTGATTCCTCCAGAAACAAGTCCTGAAATAACATCCAAGTGCAGGCAGCAGATTTGGGAGTTTATCCAAGGAGACCTATGTGGGGTGGGTATAGAAAGTGCAGGAATGAATCTAGTTGCCCTTGTGGTCAACCAGAGAGGGACCCCACTTGAAACTCTTCAGTGTGCAAGCAACAGGGCAGGTAGCAGGGCATGGGGACATATAGGCCATTCCCACGGGGGCTGGTGGAAGGCACTGGCTGCAGGTAGGGTATTCATTCTCTCCACATTCCAGTCTGAATGGTTGGGCAAATCAGATACTGGAGGCTAGAAAGAACCCAGCCCAGAGATGCAGGTGCTGGAGGTTGACTCCAGCACCCAAGATTTTATTAGCAAGAGGTGCTTTTTAAAGGTTTAGATGTGTGCCCTACATCTTGAGAAATAGGAATAAAAACCTGAATTGGAGTCAGAGGTTGTTTTCAAAGTCCATTCAAAAAGTCACTTCTATTCATGCTCAAAATCCCAGCCATGTTCATCTTACACATGGTAAGTACTCAGATGATCCTCCTGGGTAATGACACATGCCCAGGAACATATAGGACCTTTAATCAGAGGCAATAAGTTAGTTCACTGTTAAAAGAGAATGTGCTATGTCATTATTCACCTCCATCCAGGTTAGATTGCATTATGATGACCCCGTAAGTTGTATTAGAACACTGTTATGAACCATCTACAAATGTTTCTTACAGTGTGATCCTAACCTTCTCTCAAGAATTAGGATCTACATTCTGTCCTCTTGTGAGCTGAACTGTGCTCCAAGTCCCAAATCCATACGTTGAAAGACCTCAGAATGGGACTGTATTTGAAGTTGGGTCTTTAAATGAAGGTTAAGCATCCTTAATCTGGTATAACAGGTGTCCTTATAAGAGGAGATTAGGACACAGATACACATGGAGGGATGATAGGGAGAAGACAGTTGTCTACAAACCAAGAAGAGAGGTCTCAGAAATAACCAACCCTGTTTACTGCTTAATCTCCAGAACTGTAAGAAAATTAGTTCTTTTTGTTTAAGTCACCTGTTATATGGCACTTAGCAGCCCTGGCAAACTAATATGCCTCCCCTTAAGCCTGAGCAGAACTTTGTAACCAATTACCTAAACCAACAGAATGCAACTTCCAAAGATAGCTGGGGAAAAATATCATAGTTTCCCCTGGTTTGCCAGAACTTGGGTTCCATGCTAAGAAAGCCCTAGCTAGCCAACGAGGAGAGATGGCATGTACAAGAACTGAGCCCTCAGTCACCAGCCAGGTCCAATCACCAGACACATGCATGAGTGAGGTACAGGAGATCCCAGCCCCTTCCCCAGTGTCTTTTAGTTGAGGCCCCTTCTGAATTCCAAACTCATCAAATCCATGAACATAAATAAATAGTTGTTTCATGTTGCTGTGTCTTTAGGTGATTAGTTATGCAATTCATTGTAACTGGAGCAGTCCTGAATAGGAAACAGTATAATTTTCAACTTGCTAATGAGATAACCAAGATGAGAAGCTCAAGGTCTTCCAAGGTCATACACCTTGAAATGGTAAAAGAAAGTAATTTCACCATAAAGATTTGTTATCAAATGCAAATCAAAAGGAAGATAATATATTAAGCCATCAAGGACATAAAGATATCCCTGGGGGAAGCCTCTTTGCATCTGCGCCTACAGTGACCACATGTCATGGACATTTTTGCCCAAGTTCTTTCTAAATAAATATATGGATAAATTCCAAGAAGTGGCATATTTATTTAAAATTTCACAAGGTAATACATCATTTCCCCCACAAAGGGATGTCAACAATTCACTCTGCTCTCAGCTCGTGTGAATACTTGGGCAACAATATGGGACATGTGTGTTTTTCCTTTCCCATAATTGCAAAGCTTTCAGGTCTGATGCAATTATATTTAAAATAGCATATATTATACTTAACAAGAAAATGTTGAATTGTAACTTCAAAACCTGCTTTATCTCCTCATACCACGGAAGGCTAGGAAAACAGCAATTATGCCAACTTCCTTTTTCTTCTTCTTTTCTCCTCATCTCCAAATTCTTGCTAACTACAAAATTAAAGTCAGTCCTCTGTATCCATGAGCTCTGCATTTGAGGATTTGACCAACTAAGATTGAAATATTTGGAAAAGTAATTTCCATTCATACTGAACATGTACAGACTTTTTAAATCACCATTCCCCAGAAAATGTGGGGTAACAGCTATTACAGAGCACTTTACATTATATTGTGCACCACAAGTAATCTAGAGATGATTTAAAGTGTGCAAAAAGATGTGCAAATATTTTGTGAAATTGTTTGCAAGTTTTCAAGTATTTTAATTGTACAAATTTATGGGGTATGGTGTGTACTGATCAAATCAGGGAAATTAACATTTATTTTTCCTTGTCATTGCTTTATGTTTGGAGCTTTTGAGCTCCTCTTTTGTAGTTATCTGTCAAGTGCATAGCATGCACTTTTGAATATCCATGGATTCTTGGTACAAGAGAAGGGAATCTTGCAACCAACTTTCCATGGATACTAAGGAATGGTTATATTTCTAAATTGCCATATGATAGCATTTGCATTCTGCTCCATATTTGGAATTTCCACACAATCTAGCCCTCACTGGACACTCTGTACCCACCTCTAAATTTCCCAGTTCATTCCTTCAGTTAGCACAGGTCCAGCTCTAGGTGCTTGTTCAGCAAGACTCTGGTAGGGCATACCATGGGTCCTTGTTTGCTGTTCTCCTAATCCTGACAAGCTGACATTCTCCATGTAGCCACATAATGCCTGCAGGCCTTTTCTTGGAGACAGCCATTCATTTCCTTGTCTTTGCCTTTCATGGAGAAGCATGCATTTGATATTTTCTTCAATATCAAGCATGACTCTGTATATGTGTTCTTCACCTGTCTCTTGTTGATCAATTAATTCCCAAGTTTACTCTTGCCTCGGTCTTTTGTTGGCTCTTTTTTTATTATTAATAGTCTTTATGTGGAGTATCAACCACAGTAGACCAGATGTGGCTGAGGAACATTGTTGAGAAGGACCTAGGGAATAAGTCCAGTTCCTGTGAAACCTGAATCGTGGACATTTAGCCAAATTTCCAACCCTGGGGGTTGTCACTGCAAATCACAGCCTTCTGGATGGCCACAGGGGCATTTACTCTACTCTGGATCAGTGGCAGAGCTATCCATCCACCACAGAGCAGCCTTCCTCCTCCAGAGATGTATGTCTGCTCTTGGCTCCACCCAGTCCTGGCTCCTTAATCCTTCATGTTCCCAGAGCCACACGAGCCCAGGTACCCTCTTAGGTCTGCCTGGTCTCTTCCACCACCCCCTGCACCTTCTACCTTAGACAGCTCTTCTCTTCAGCTGTGAGTTGGAGGCATGGCAACATGGTAGTGTCATGGAAAATGGAATTCTCTCTATTTAGAGTTCAGTTCTCCTTTGAAGGTCTCCTTATTGTTTGTGGTTAGTTTTACCTGATTCTACCACCCTCAACTGACAGATCAGAATCCACCCCTCTTTATTCTGCAGATCACTGAGTTTTCATTGTCAAACATTACTTTTTAAATCTTTTTGCAGTTGAAGTGTAATGTGGTATAGGAAACGGAACATATTATTCTGCACAGCTTGATGCATTTTTGCAAACTGATGATATTCATGCAACAAGCATCTTGAACACAAAACAGAACATCACTATCACCCCAGTTCCAATCTCCCTTCATCCATGGGCTTTTAGATATTCAAATTGTCCACAGACACATACCCCATGTGATACCATAGATATATTCTTACTATTGCATAATGGAGGAAACACATAATGGCCCAAACTCAATACATTTATTTAACACTGCTATACTTTATGTGTCACAGCCTCGAATCCATACATGTAGTAGTTGATTGTCCCATGGTTAGTATTTTGGATGCCCACAGACAATGCCTGGTACCTGAATGGATTCCATTATCTACAGCTTCCAATATAATTAGATAGACAGATGTTCACTTCACCTTAGATTCAAACTATCACAGAAAATCCAAGGATGACAGAAATCTGAAAAGTCAAATGACCACTGCTCCTTGATTTACAGTGAGGCTACATCCAGATAAACCCTTTGTTAAGTTGAAAATATCACAAGTTTAAAGTGCTGTTTTGTTTGTTTGTTTATGTTGGCAGTGCTGAAGATAGAGCCCAGGGCTTTATGCATGTTAGGTAAGTGCTCAACACTGAGCTACATCTCAGGATTTCATGCAGCATTAAATGCTTTAATACACCTAACCTACCAAATGCCATGGCTCTGCTTTACTTAGAACACTCATATTAGCCTCCAGTTGAGAAAAATCAACTAACACAAAGGCTATTTTTATAGCAAAGTGTTGAATGCAACATGTAATTTGTTAACTGCTGAATTAAAAATGAAAAACCAGAACAATGAAATGAGTATGCATTTGACCATGGTAGTTAGTAAGGTGAGAACTGCTCAAGTGAAGCAGTTCAGGTACTAAGCAGAAGAGTTGAATAAATTCAGAATCACTATGTTATACTAGACTAGGCTTGTGTCTGGAAGAGTGAAGCAGCAGGCAGCAGAGAATGTGCTTATGTACCTACAGTGTCTTCTGATGCCACTGGCTCAGTGCTCTCTCCCATCACCAGATAGGGAAGGAGCCAGGGAAGGGAAAGAGAAAGGAGGAAGGAATGTCAGATGGGGGCATTTAAATATTCAGCCCAAGAAAGCTCCTGACAGCCCCAGCCCATACACCGTGAGGAATTCCAAACCAGATACACTGCTGTTGGATTTTCAGGGGTAGGCTGGGAACTTTCCACATCCTAACTCACTCTGCTCCCATTCACAGCTCTAAAGTCATGGGGAGTCTCAGCTGGGCATTGCTACTAATAAACCATCTGGAGATCCTGGGACTTAGATTCAGTGGTGAACATCAGATATATGGCTTTATTCTCAGATGCCAGGGGACATTCAGGGAGGCAAGGGTGCAGTCCAGCGGTGTGTGCAGATGCTTGATGGCCATGGCATGGAAAATACCTGGGGCTTCCTAGAACCCCTGTCTCTGAGGTGAGGTCCAAGTGGCAGTAGAACCAAGCAGTTGATGCCGACAAATAGCAGAAGACTGGAATGTGCCATGCAGAGAGAACACAGTGCAAAGGCAGGAGGGAGCAAGCCATGTTTTCAGAACAACAGAATTTCAAAAATGCCTGGAATGCAGAAATGTAGAAAATAGGATTTATACTGTGTGGGTTCCATCAGAATAGAAACAGAAAGCATGAACTGTTCTAAATGGAATGATTAAAAGAAGACATTTCTAATTTAGATTAGTCACAGGAAGGTTAGTGGCTGGGAGGCTAGAAGCAAGGGTACCACATAGGAGAATGGAGCAGCATCCAAGAGAAGGATGCAGCAGTATACCTGAGCAGAGATAGGGCACATACTGGTGTTGAAAGTACTGCTGGCAGGACCCGGGACCTGACCAAATGAGGCGAGAAGGAGAGGTCTCCTGGCTCCTGCTTTGGAGCTCTGAGGAGAACTGTTGAGTTGAAACTGGAAAGTCAGCAAGGGAAATGGGACTGTTAGGGCTGAGCACCACTGTGGTTGTGTATAAATGATGGGTGTAAGGTCCGAGCTTAAGACCCACAAGCACAAGCCACAGGCTGATTGCTGACCCTTGAAGCCATAACCATGGGGAGGGTGACAGCCCCAGGTACAATATGATCTGAGAAGACAGGCAGCCCATGGTGAAGCCTAGGAGAGCACCCACATTTAAGGAATGGAAAGAATATAGAAGCTTCCAGCAGATGAATGAGAGGGAGAATGAGATACTAGGGGTTAAGGGGCATCTTCTAACCTGCCCCCTCATGGGCTTCCCTGAATCATACCCCATCTACCTTCTTCCAGCCTCACTGGATTGGACCAGGGGATTACAGCATAGTATTTGTAGGGCAGAACAAAGATGGCTATAGTTAGGCTTTCTCTCTGAGATTTCTGGCCAGCTATGTTTTAGTACTTGGTCAAGATTATAAACACCCTAATTCAGCATATGGACTCAAGGTCATAAGCATCTGCTTGTGAGCATGCGCTCCTTTATGTAATCTGTTGCCTTCTTTGTTGGCCTGAATATTAAAAAGTCCTATGAATGTGTCATTAGGCAATTTACTTGTGGTGGATTAGTCAGAGTGTACTCACACCAACCTCGATGGTGTACCCTACTACACACCCAAGCTGCATGATAAACTGTGGCTCCCTAGCTGCAAACAACAGCACATTATTGCAGTGAATCCTATAGGCTGTTTAACACAATGGTGAGTACTTGTGTATCAAAACAGAGAAAAGAGCAAAAATACTAGGTGTTAGAAATATTTCAGCTCCAGTATAATCTTATGGAAAACCAACATGTATCCAGTCCATTGTTAACAGAGTTATCATAAACAGATGTGGTGATAACACTACTAACAATGGGGCATATGGAATTGGCCCAGGAGATCTGAGGTGGGAAGGGAGATTCCTATCCACTACAAACTCAATCCTACTGTTAGGACTTTTATATTTACATATTCATGCATTACTTCTCAACACAGGAGAACCTAATTTGTATTAAAATGTGCTCTTAGAGTTCAAAAATTCATAGGCTTTTGCACAAAAAACAGTTCAGGCATCTATTATCCAGCCCTTGAGCTAAGCACCCATTAAAAAACAATGCTCTACTGTTTCATAAGTAACTACTAAAATGACTACCAATCTAACTACTAAAAGTAAACAGAAGCAGTTTATGTTTTTATCAAGGTTTAAGGATGACAGATAATGTTCCACTTCAGAATACTCACTGCTATAGTTTAGTTCTGGAATGTCCCCTCAAAGCTCAGGTGTTGAAAACTTGATCCCTAACCTGTGGCACTATTGGCAGGTAGTGGAACATTTAAGAGGTGGAGCTTAGGGAAAACTATATGAAATAGTGACTTATATACAGCAATGAGGGATAGCTACACCCTGCAAAGGCTAAAAAAAAATTAGCTAACCTCTGGAGGCATGTGTCACCCCAGACCTCCACATCAGGGCTTCAGGAGGTGGGTCAGGATGCTGGAACTTTCCACATCTCCCAAGGCACCCCAGCAAGTGAATGCAGTCAAGACAGTAGTATGGAGCCCTTAGCTGTCAATCAGAGCCTTCTTTTTTCCCAAAGTGAATATTTTAGAGGCTATTTCATACTGAATGCAATCTACATTTCCCCAACAATCACAGGTGCTAACAAATAGTAAAAAATTAGGGGGAAAATAATCTTATTTGGGAAGAGTTCTCAAAACTCTTTGTGAGTCTCTTTATCTCCTTCTAGCTAAAGTGGTGTTCAACATTAGCTACTTCTGGGCTTACTCTGAGAGCAAAAAAGAATCTTCACCCAGCATCCACCTCTGAGCTCCTTCTTAAAGGTTAGGTGAAGCCTGAAATTCCCCCAGGGGATATCATGAGCAGAATCTCAGGCTCAACACACTCATATTGACCCAGGGGAACAGAGGCACTCTGGGTTCCATGCTGGTTCTAACAGATTATAGCAGTACATTTTCTGTTGCTATAACAAAATACCACAAACTGGGTCATTTAAGAAGAGTAGATATTTATTTAGCTCTTATCTGAAGACTGAGAAGTCCCATATCATGGTGCTTTCTTCTTGCTACATTATAACATGGTGCAAGGCATCCTATGTTGAGAAAAGAGCAACAATCTTCACTCAAGTTTCTCTTCTTCATCTTAGAAGACTAATAATGATGACATCATGGGCGCCCTCTCTTATGACCTCATCTAATTCATTTTATTCCCCAAAGACCCAGTCTCATGAATTGATGAATTGGGGATTTAAGTTTCTAACACACAGGGCTGGGGATGTGGCTCAGTGGTAGAGCATTTGCCTAGCATTTTTGAGGCCCTGGATTCAATCCCTAGCACCACCAGAAATAAATAAAGAAGTTCAGCCCTCCCTTGGTGTCTATGGCCTGTCAGCCTTATGCCATGGGGTGCCACATCAGAGAAGCCCTCACCAGATGCCAGCACCTTAATCCTGGACTTGAAAGCCTCCAGAACTGTGAGCCAAAAAAAAAATATGTTCATTATAAAGTATCAGGTCTTGATAAGACAGGAGGCAAGAACTAGGAACTATATCAGCTTTTTTTTATCTCTCTGGGAGCAACAGCATCATTCCCATGTCCCTGTTTGATGGTCACTCACCAAGGCCAGGTCAAATTTAAGGAAACACACACAGCCTCCATCACATGAAGGGAGGAAAGTCAACATGATTATACCAGTGGACTGGAAGTTCTAGCTACAGAACTCCACAGTACTTGCAATCTTTAAATCCAGTTTGTAGAACTGGCTGCACTAAATGTGACTCTTCTGCTTCAAAGAAGGTACTCACTATGGATCCTCCTCAAAGCCCAGAAATCAATGTATTATAAGTAGCCTTGGCTAGACACCATCTTGGCTTAGGGGCTTGCAGCTAAACCTTGACCTTGTCAGAAGCCTTCAGCCAGTGCAGGCTTAGGAAATGTGATAGTTTCAAAGGAGAACAATAATTCTCAGAAGTAGATCTTAATTAGAAAGAAATCTATGAATTACCTGGAAAATAATTTAAAATGATCCTAATGATATTAAGTGAGATGCAGAATACAAATTAATAATTCAAAAAAGTGAGAAAAACAATTCAGGATATGAAAGAGAAATTTATCAAAGAGATATAAATGATTAACAAGAGCCAATCAGAAGTCTTGGAACTAAAAAATTAAATCAATGAAATAAAAAATATAATGCAGAGCTTCATAATAGACTAGAATAACTAAAAGTAAGAATTTTTGAATTTTTACAAACAACAATAAGTGTTGGTGAGGATGTGGGGGGAAAGGCATACTCATACTTTGCTGGTGGGACTGCAAATTAGTGCAACCAATCTGGAAAGCACTATGGAGATTCCTCAGAAAACTTGGAATGGAACCACCATTTGACCCAGCTATCCCACTCATTCTCTTATACCCAAAGTACTTAAAAACAGCATACTACAGTGACACAGCCAAATCAATGTTTACAGCTGCACAATTCACAATAGCTAACTGTGGAACACACCTATATGCCCTTCAATAGTTGAATGGATAAAGAAACTCTGGTATACATACACACTGGAATATTACTCAGCATTAAAAGAGAATAAAGTTATGGCACTTGAAGGTAAATGGGTGAAATTGGAGAATATAATTCTAAATGATGTAAGCCAATCCCCCAAAACCAAAGGCTGAATGTTCTCTTTTAGAAGTGGATGCTAATCCATAATAGGGGTAGTGGGGAGGGATGGAGGAACTTTGATTTGGCCAAGGAAAGATGGTGTAATGAGATCAACATCATTACCCTTGATACATTTTTTACTGCACATGTGGTGCCACTCTACATGTTGTACAACCAGAGAAATGAAAATTTGCACTCCATTTGTGTACAATGAATAGAAAAGCTTTCTGTGGTCATGTATAACTGATTAGAACTAAGAAAAAAATAAATAAATAAAAGAATTTCTGAATTCTAGGACAGATCTGTTTAATTAACCCAGTCAGGCAAAATATGGGAAAATATATTGGAAAAAAATAAAATCTATAAGACTTAAGGGACATTAAGTGAACAAATATTGTCATTATGAAAAGCTCAGAAGGTGAAGAAAAGAGGAAAGACATCGAAAACTTATCTCACAAAATAATAGATTAAGATCTGCCCAATCTTCAAAGTAATCTAGACATCCAGTCATAAAAATCTCAAAGAAAAACAACTGGATTCAAACAAGGCACAGTATAGTTCAAATGTCAAAAGTACAAGACAAAGACAGCATCCTAATAGTAGCAAGAGGAAAAACCACCAAGTCACCTACAAGAGAATGCCCATTAAACTTATAGCAGATTTATCAGCAGAAATCTCATAGACTAGAAGAGAATGGAATGATATATTCCAAATACTGAAAGAAAAAAAAATTGCCAACCAAGAATTTGTTGGTTTTTAGGGCCTCCCTAAGTGGCTTAGGCTGGGTTTGAACTCATGATCCTCCTGCCTCAGCCTCCAGAGCCACTGAGAGTAAAGGCATGAGCCATCATGCCCTGCTCAACCAAGAATATTGTACCCAGCAAAGTTATCCTTCAAAACTGAAGCAAAGATGAGATTTTCCTAGATAAACAGAAACTTAGTGAGTTCTTAACCTGCAGACCATCCCTGTAGCAAATACATAAGGGAGACCCACACTAGAAATGAAGGGATGAGAACTAACATAATGAAAACATGAACATGCACAACTCACAGAAGAACTGGTACATAAAACAGGAAGAGAAACAAATCTTAGCACCACAGAAAACTACCAAATCATAAAAATAAATAGTAAGTTAGGTGGAAAGGGAAAAAAAATTATAAAACAAGCATAACACAATTAAAAAAGGGACAGGAGAATATTCATACCTATCAATTATAACCTTTAATGTAAGTGGATTAAATATGCCAATCAAAAGACACAGCCTGGCTATGTGGGGCAATAAAAGGATTCAAATATATACTGCCTACAAGAATTGCTCTTCACTGGTAAAGGGTTAAAATATATATATATATATATATATATATATATATATATATATATATATATATATCTTAAATAAAAATAAAAAGAGAGCAGGAGTAACTATGTTAACATCAGATAAAGCAGACTTTCAATCAAACCTGAAAGATTGGGATTCTGAGGCAGGAGGATAGCAAGTTTAAAGCCATTCTCAGCAAATTAGCAAGACTCTGTCTCTACATAAAATATTTTAAAAAAGGGCTGTGGATGTGCTTCAGTGGTTAAGCACCCCTGAGTTCAATCATCCCTAGAACCAAAAAAGAAATCCTGTAAAAGACAAAGACTGTCCTTATATATTGATAGAATGATAAATTCAGAAAGAAGATATAACAAATGCAAATAAAATTATATATGCACCTGACATCAGGCCACCCATATATATATAAAGCAAATATTGTTAAATCTAAAATGAGAGGTTGACTCTAATGAAATAGTAATAGGGGGGCTGAAGACCCCACTTCCATCACTGTAAAAGTTATCCAGGCAGCAAATCAATAAAGATGCATCCACTTTGAAATTCACTATAGAGCAAATGGACCTAATCAACATTTACAAAACCTTTCTTGCAGCAGCAACAGAATGCACTTCTCCTCATCAGCACTTGAAACATTCTCCAGGACAGACTCATGCATTAGGACCAAATGAGTCTCAATTTAGAAAATTTGAAATCATCCCATGTATCTTCTCAGACCACAACTGAATAAAACTAAAAAGCAGCCACAAGAAGCATGAAAAGTATAATGGCACATGGAAACTAAATAATGTGACCCTGCATGACAATTGGACAATTGAGAAATAAAGGGGAAATCAAAAAGCTTCTAGAAACAAATGAAAATGACAACACAACAAACTAAAGTCTGTGGGATACAGCAAAAGTAGAAGTAAGAAGGCAGTTATAGCAATTGATTCATATGTTAAAAAATAGAAAGATCTCAAATACACAAATGAACAATGTACCTCAAGTACACAGAAAAGCAAGAACAAATGATGCCTAAAATTAGTAAAAGGGGAGAAATAATAAAGATCAGAGCAGAAATAGATATAATTGAAACTAACTAAATAAAATAGTATAAAATATTAATGAAAAAAGTGTTGGTTTCTTGAAAGGGTAAACAAGACTGACAAGTCTACAGCTAGACTAACCAAGAAAAATGAAGACCCAAATAAATAAAATCAGAAAGAAAGACATTACAACTGATGCTACAGAGATACAAAAGATCATAACAGGTCGCGGCCGCGGAGACGAGAAGCTCTCAGGAGGAGGACTCCGGATCAGGGTCGGCACTCGCCCTCGCTCGCTTCGCCCCCGGCCTCGGCCCCCGCGCCATGGAGAAGACCGAGCTGATCCAGAAGGCCAAGCTGGCGGAGCAGGCTGAGCGCTACGACGACATGGCCACCTGCATGAAGGCCGTGACCGAGCAGGGCGCTGAGCTGTCCAACGAGGAGGGCAACCTGCTCTCGGTGGCCTACAAGAACGTGGTCGGGGGCCGCAGGTCCGCCTGGAGGGTCATCTCGAGCATCGAGCAGAAGACCCACACCTCCGACAAGAAGTTGCAGCTGATTAAGGACTATCGGGAGAAAGTGGAGTCGGAGCTGAGGTCCATCTGCACCACGGTCCTGGAATTGTTGGATAAGTATTTAATAGCCAATGCAACTAATCCAGAGAGTAAGGTCTTCTATCTGAAAATGAAAGGAGATTACTTCCGGTACCTTGCTGAAGTTGCCTGTGGTGATGATCGGAAACAAACGATAGATAATTCCCAAGGAGCTTACCAAGAGGCATTTGATATAAGCAAGAAAGAGATGCAACCCACACATCCAATCCGCCTGGGGCTGGCTCTTAACTTTTCTGTATTTTTCTATGAGATCCTTAATAATCCAGAGCTTGCCTGCACACTGGCTAAAACGGCTTTTGATGAGGCCATTGCAGAACTTGATACACTGAATGAAGACTCATATAAGGACAGCACCCTCATCATGCAGTTGCTTAGAGATAACTTAACATTATGGACATCAGATAGTGCAGGAGAAGAATGTGATGCAGCAGAAGGGGCTGAAAACTAAATGCAAACAGGGTGTCATCCTTCTTCCCTCAAGAAACCTTTTTACACATCTCCATTCCTTATTCCACTTGGATTTCCTATAGCAAAGAAACCCATTCATGTGTATGCAATCAACTGTTTATAGTCTTTTCACACTGCAGCTTTGGGAAAACTCCATTCCTTGATTTGTGTTTGTCTTGGCCTTCCTGGTGTGCAGTTACTGCTGTAGAAAAGTATTAATAGCTTCATTTCATATAAACATAAGTAATTCCAAACACTTAGTAGAGGACTAAAAATGTATCTGATATTTAAGTAATCTGAACCAGTTCTACAAGTGACTGTGTTTTGTATTACTGTGAAGATAAGAAAATGTAGTTAACTGCAATTTTAAAGAGTGTTCTACATGACTTCTTACTTTCTACATTCCCTTCTTTGTTCTTCTTTGAGGGTTTCCTTTCAGTAAGCAACTTTCTATACTCTTACTGTATTCCTTTTTAGTGGGAATCCAGAAGTATTAGATGGAATGGGAGAGCACTTGACATTTCCTGGCTTGGGGGGGGGTCACAAATTGAAATGCCTCCTATATCCCATGTTGTGGAGGTCATGTCCATCTGTGATCACAGGGAGTTTCCTTATTCACTCATCATTTGCTGCTGTTTAAGTTGACAACTTCCCTTCCCAATAAAAATTCACTTACACCTCCTGCCTTTGTAGTTCTGGTATTACTTTACTATGTAATAGAAGTAGCATGTTGCTGCCAGAATACAAGCATTGCTTTTGGCAAATTAAAAGTGCATATCATTTCTTAATACACTAGAAAGGGGAAATAAAAGTACACAAGTCCAAGTCTAAAACTTTAGTACTTTTCCATGCAGATTTGTGCACATGTGAGAGGGTGTCCAGTTTGTCTCGTGATTGTTCTTTAGAGAGTTGGACCACTATTGTGTGTTGCTAATCATTGACTGTAGTCCCAAAAAAGCCTTGTGAAAATGTTATGCCCTATATAACAGCAGAGTAACATAAAATAAAATTACATTTTATAAAAAAAATAAAAAAAGATCATAATAAACTAATATCAATTCTTATATGCTAAAAAAGGAAAACCTAGAAGAAATGGCTAAACTCCAGAACATATATAACCTAACAAAACTGAATCAAGCAGAAGAAAATTTAAAGACCAAACATGAGTAATGAGATTGAAGCAATAATTAACAATCTCCAATTTAAAACAATTCAGAATATATGACCTCATTTCTGAATTTTACAAAGCACTGAAAGAACTTACTCCAATTCTTTTCAAACTATTCAAAAAAATCAAAATAGAAGAAACTCTGCCAAACTCTTTTTATGAGGACCACATTACTCTGACATCAAAACCAGAGAATATATGTCAAAAAATAACACTAAAGATCTGATTCCTGAACTTAGATGTAAAAGTTATCAATAAAATATTAACAAACGAAATCCAATCATACATCAAAAAAAAAAATCACATGCCATGATCAAGTGAGATTCATCCCAGGAATGCAAAGATGGTTTAACATATGCAAATCAACATACCCCATACAATATGTTGAGTGAAGGACAGAATCCATTTGAGCATTTCAGTAGATGTGGGAAAAACATTTAATAGAATTCACCATCCCTTTATGATAAAAAATCTCAACCAGTATGTATAGAAATAGCATATTACAAAATACTACAGGCTCTTTATGAGAGTGGTTCCTCCAAGATTGGGAACAAGGCAGGATGTCTCCCTTCACCACCCTTTAATATGGTACTAGATGCCTTAGCAAGAGAAATTAGGTGAGAGAAAGAAATGCAGAGCAACAAAATTGGAAAGGAAGACATTAAATCATCCATATTTGCAGATGGCATGATTTTATACATAAGAAAATCTGAAGAATCCATCAAAAAGCTATTAGAACATATAAAAAATTCAGGAAAGTTGCAAGATATAAAATCAAAATACAAAAGAGCAGAATTTTTATACACCAATAAGAAACTTGTTAAAAAAGAAATTTACAAAATAATCTCATTCACAGTGCTATAAGAATAAGTAAAATATTTAGAAAAAAAAACATTTAACCAAGGAAGTGAAATCTCTCTACAGTGACAATTATAAAATACTGATGAAAGAAATTTTAGAAGATGCCCCCCAAATGCTGATATATCCCCCTTTGTGAACAATAAGAATCAATGTTTTTAGAAGCACCATCCTACCCAAAGCAATCTATATATTTAATGCAATTCCCTTAAAAATATCAACAATTTTTTTTTATAGAAAGGTGTGTCAAAGTTAGCTATGCATATGGAGAAGACTGAAACTGGATCCTTTTCTCTCACTGAAAACAAAAATCAACTCAGAATGGATCAAAGACCTAAATGTTAAACCTAAAAACTCAAAAATTACAATAAGAAAGCCTAGGGGAAACCTTCCAAGACACTGAGATAGGCATGATTTCTCATATAGGACCAGAAAGGCATAGATAACCAGAGCAAAAATAGACAACAGGATTATATGAAATTAAGAAACTTCTGTGCAGAAAAGGAAACAATGAACAGAATAAAGAGAAAAACCTTCAGAATGGGAGATAATATTTGCAAACTCTTCATTTGAATAAAAAGTTTATATCCAGAATACCTAAAGAAGTCAAAAAGCTGGACAACAAAAGAACAAGCAATCCAGTTCTAAAATTGACTAAAGAACCAAACACACACTTTTCAAAAGAAGATATGCAAATGTCCAAGTTCATGAAATGCCCAAGCTCACTAATCCATCAGGGAGGGTCCTGCAAATCAAAACCACAATGAGATTTCATCTCACCCTGGTTAGAAGAGCTACCATCAAATGGACAAAAAATAACCAATACTGGCAAAGATGCAGAGAAAAGGGTATTCTCATACACTGTATGTGGGAATGTAAATCAGTACAGGCACTGTGGAAAATAGCTGCAAGACTCATCAGAAAACTAAAAATAGAACCACCCTGTAGCATGAAGGTTTGAGAAGTCTTCACTTACCCAATGTTTTGAGAATCTTAATTATGATAGTGCTCTATTAAGTATCAATGTCTGGTCATTCAAGTTCCTCTCTCTGTTCTTCATGAAGAATTCATAATTGAATTTGGGAAAAATGGTAATTTTATGATAATTGAAGTCAATTCCTCCATTTGTCATATTTCATTACTTACTGAGATCTTCTTTTATATTTTTTTCAATAAATGCTGGTAATTTTCTTCATAAAAGAGAAAAAAAGCCTCTAGGCATGAAAAGTTCTTCCTGGTAAGGAACATGGTAAGGAAGGAAAAAGTCTAAATGCACGAGACAGAGAGCAGAGCTGCCAAGAGCTCTGTACAACACACATGCAGACACCCAAATACCAACTTAAGTACACAAAGTGCCTGTGTAAATACATGCAGCCAATACACATATTTGTAATGATTGCAACCAATATTTGAAACTCAAAATGGGCCTGGGGTTGACTATGACCATTGGCTCTTCCTTTTCTATCCAAGAGGCAATTTAGGTGGAAATACAAAAGCCCAGGGAAAGAATTAATGATGACTATGATGTCACTGATGATGCTTTTTATGAACCTACCATGCATGTCTTGTCATGAGGCATTTGGGGCCTCTTGTGAGACAGAGCAAGTGAATGAAAATTTGAATACCCAGCCAGCCTCTAGCTTCACTGGAGAAACTCAGAAGATTTCTTTATCCTATGCTAAAAATCTGTCATTAAGCCATTTAATCCCCATTCCACACTTCCCCCTACACACGCGCGCGCACACACACACACACACACACACACACACACACAAACACACATCCTTTTTTCCTTCTGTTTGTTTGTTTGAGACAGTCTCCCTAGGTTGCCCAGGCTGGTCTCAAACTCAAGCAATTCTCCTGCTTCAGTCTCCTAAATAGCTAAAACTACAGGCATGAACCAGCTCACCTGGCTTAATTTCCCCCTCCCTATTCTTGTGAGGTGGATGTTAGGATAAGTAGATAAATGAACATGATAAGACACAAATAAGCCATGTATTGGCATGGGTTCAATGTCAGAACTGGAAACTAGGCTTAGTTTCTTGTAGCTCTGACACATGCTCTAACCCTCAAGCAAAACCTCTCTCAAGGAACAACAAAGAAGAAAATCATTCATTCATTCCGTCACTTATCCAATTTCTTTGCAAATGTGTACTGAACATACACGGGAGAAGACGCCCTTATTGGTTCCTAATTAAAAATAGAAAAGGACAGTGTGCTTGCAGGATTTAGTGGTGCACTCCTGCAATCCCAGTGGCTGAGGAGCCTGAGGCTGGAGGATCAAGAGATAAAAGTCAGTCTCAGCAACAGCGAGACACTAAGCAACTCAGTGAGACCCTGTCTCTAAATAAAATACAAAATAGAACTGGGGATGTGGCTCAGTGGTCCAGTGCCCCTGAGTTTCCATTTCCCCAAAATAAACGTTTCCACCAAAAAACTGCTGTGTGCTTTATTGGGAGATAAAACAAGTGACTGAAGCTTCCAACACCCAGCCAGCCAGCACTCCACTGGAGCAACAGAACCTTCCAGACTCCTTTTACATGCTACTGAGTTATAGAGCTGCCTCCTCCTGGAATGAATTCTTACTCTGGATGGCGACAGGGACAGGGTGTGGAGAAAGCCAACAGGTTTTAATAAAGCACAGACCAATCTCTCCCCTGCAGAGAAAAACAAAAAGCTTGGAATCACTCAGCAAGGAAGTTAAACATCAGTGATTAAAAGCCTTAATAATAGGACTGGCGGTTGTTGAAGATTTACTTTTTGTCAATCTCTGGGCTGAGCCCATATAATTTTCAGAACTCTGTTCAATAGAGACTATAATTATTCCCTGGTTTACTACTGAGGAAATTAGAGTTTAGCATGTTAATCTGCGTGGGTCACACAAATAGATACAGTATTGGAACATAGGTTTCTCTGATGGAGCTACCCCAGCCCCCACAACATCAATGCTATACGCACTTTCCCAAAGGCTGAAGAGTCAAAGTGATAATGGCATCCCTGGGCCACTTAGGTCTTGGATTGGCTCAATTATTTCTAAGCCACAGGCAATGACCCACTTATTCCAATGCATATTAAATCCATAGAATATTTAGCATGATCTAAACAACAAAAAAGGTGTGAAACCTTCAGCCTTTTACAATTTATCTTAACAATGTGAATCCCAGAGTCCTACAATCAGAACTCATTTATGTTGTTTCCATTTTCTCCTGCTGGTGTTTCTCAAAAACACATACTGGCAAAGTGCTGTGCTAGGGGGTTAGGCACATGGTCACCCCAACTGGATGAATGGTTCCTGAAGCAGCAACCCGCCTCCCCCCACCCATTTCAGAACCCCAAAAGGTCACTTCCAGGTTTGAAAGAAGAAGATGAAGAGAGAGACCTAACCTGGGCTTAAGCCCTGAGGTGGTACCAGGAGAGACTGAATGTCAAGTATCAAGTGCAGGAAATGTTCCCATGTACTACAGCTGGTGGCTGCATCCTATCACCACACAGGATCTAAATGCATTCCTTGAGAGGAGCCTTTGATAAAATTCTTTAGTGCATAATTTTGTACAAACAGAGACAAGCAAGGAAGAGATTCTCAGTAAAAGTCATGTGTGACTTTTGCACACCATGTCCTTGTGCTGCTCAGAAAACACACATTGTTGGTACCCCAATGGAGACAGGCCCTGGGACACCAGGTCTTCCAGATCCAATTCCTGGAAACTGATTCTCCAAGGAGCCATGAATTCAATAGCACCTTCCTCAAGCTTTACCCTGAAGCTGGACTCCCCCCAGAAACGGAAGGGAGCTGAGGTGTGTCCTACTCAATCCTGGACAGTCCAGCATTAAAACTTTCATGTCACTGGGAATCCTCAAGCATCTCTGGGGAAGGTGAGCAGACAGGGAAGATAGTGTGCAGCACACAGAAGAATAAAGTATGGATTATGACCCAGAATCCCTTCTTCACCAGCAGGAGATAAGATGCTAAAAGGAAAGTCACAAGGGAGAATTAAAGTCTCATGTTCCTACTAAGCTTCTTCCACATGCCCTGCTTCTCATTCTGTGATTTACACCTTATGGGGATTGTACTCAGAAAACTGGAGAAGAAGAGAAGTGAAGTGTATTAGTTCATTTGTGCTGCTATAACTAAATATCTGAGACTGGGTAATTTATGAACCACAGAAACAGGAGTCCACGAGCAAGGCACTGGCAGAATCAGGATCAGTGACATCTTTCCTCTGCTTCCAGGATGGCACCCTGAACCCTGTCACATCATGAGATAGAAGGCAGAAGGGCAAAAAGAGACAAATGCTTTATGAAGCCTGTTTGATAAAGGTCTTCACCATGTTCACTGAGGCTTTACCATTATGACTTACTCATTTTCTAAAGTCTCCATGTTTCACACCAGCACATGGCCTTCACTTTTTAACATGAATTTGGGGGTTGGGGGGGACATTCAGACCATGGCAAGAGGTGAAATAGCAGTCAGGCCATTTTTACTGTGACTTGGTTGGCCCTTTCCAATGTGTGTACGGGAAAAGCTCAATGTGTTGTTGGTGGTAGGAACTTGAGCTGGAAAAAATGTGTAACTTTTGCTGAGTGGGTGAGGGAGCCGCAGTTCTGGGTCCATCTTGAGAAGCAGTTGCTGTCTCCCTGTGGGTTGGGTTTGTGGGCTGAGCAGGGGAACAGGGAGGCCAAGTTCAGAAGGCAATGATGGCTGCTGGAACCCCAGCCCCAGGAGGGGCCATGGCAGAGTGGGATCAGGAGGGCCTCACCACTCCACATTTGCATGGCAGTCTCAGATTTTCCTGGACACAACCCTCACTGCGCCTCACTCTACCACCATCCACCCTGTGATGTGAGCTGTTTGTGCTTCTCCCTGCAGGAAATGTGGGTGTCTGTGGCACACCCCTTCTAGCAGCCATTTTACTGTGTATTCCCAAGGGATCCCAGGGTTCTTGACCCTCAAAAGGCTTGAGGTTGCTTTTTCCAACCTTAGGTGACTGGAAAGCAGCTTCCCTTTCAAACAGACATTGCTGATCACCAGAAGTGTAATTGCCTCTGGTATTTCAAAGGTGCAGGAAAAAAGGACCCTTGTTGTGGGGGCAGGGAGCAAGGTACAAGACTCTCTCTATCCAAAGTTGGCATTCCTGAGAAGGCTGTTGCTTGTAATTTAAATTTTTATTTCTTATTCTACTTTGAGGTCCTCTCTGGATTTTAGGAATGTTGAAATATGCCAGTTGTAAAGCCCCAAGTACAGAATGGTCACACTGGCAAAGGGCAGGCCACTGTAATGGAAACAAATCTCTTGTCAGGAGTGCCTGCAAGCATTTGAACAAAAGCTTGGAGGGGCAAGGGCAGCTAGAGGGTGATTGGAGCTGGCCTGATGCAGAGTACTGAGATGAAAGAGCCTTGGAAGCTCCCAAGCAACTCTATAATGCAGAGCAAAGTCAGCCTTTTAAATGAGGTTAAGAACCCCAAGAGTGACAGTAAACAGAACAGGCAACTTTTTAAGTGAAAATAAATTATATTCAGTATTGCCGTAAAGCTACAGACTGCAGCTTAGCTGGGCAAAGTGGTTCCATTTGGGAGACAGCAAATTAGAACAGAGGCTCAAGACCCATTTAAGAGGGACCCTTCAATCAGGAAAGAAGAGGGACAGGGGGAGGGGGATTGAGGGACTCATTGATTATGGCCAACTCAGAGAAGCAATTGGCATGTGGAGATTTAACAGCACCCTGAGGTTTGTCCCCTCTCACCTGCCTCGACCTTTTGCAGCAGAGCTCTGTCGCATCACTGGGACAACAGTCTGATGCTATGGGCATGTTTACTTCTAAGGATTTTCCCCACATTTAAAGATATTTTTCAAATTGTTCTAAAAAACCCCATGAGCCTCTCTCATGTGTTTCCACACTCTTTTTAACCTCTTAACTTGTCAAAAGAGCATTTCAAATTCTAAATCTCCAGGGATCCTGTAAGGCATTTCTGAATTGATTTTTTTTCCTTTTCAAAAGGAAAAAAAGAAAATCAGTAAATTAAAACTAAGCATCAAAGAAAATGCTGTTTTTTTTCTTGGGTTAAAGACATAAAGTAAAGGCTGACTTGAGAGGCTGGCAGTGCTCCAGTTGACTTGGTCAGAAACCAAATCCCAAAGAAGTGTGAACTGAAGTTAAACCCCATCTCCTGCTCCATGGAGGTGAGGGAGGTGATGGCATTAGCATGTTTTCTTCCAGGTCAGTCTTATCCTGTCCTTTGCTCCCTGGCTCTTGAAAGAATGGAGAGGAGGGAAGAACTTCCATATGCAGCTCTACTGCCATAATTCCCTCCGGGTAAGTGGAAAGATGGTTTCCCTTCCTGAGCTTTGCAAGTTGATGAGACAATGAGACAGGGAGGGACTAGATTTAACTTGTTTGAGGATAAAGCTGTTGGAGATTTTCAAATTGGAGTCTGATATCCTGTATGTATAAAAAGCCACTGGCTTATATCTACTCAGAGCATGAATTCCCCAAACAGTGGAATCTCTGTCTCTCTTTTTCTTAAAAGCAAAATAGCTAAGTATTTAAAGGGCTTTAAAAGTGGCCAGGAAATTCATAAACTCAAATCCAAAAACAAAACACATTCCACTCTAAAATTAGAAGTGGGGAAAGTCCCTGGAATCCAAAATAAATTGTTCCAATAAGTATTCATATTGGATCAAGACTCTTTGTTTCCAATTTGTTTTATTGATCCTTGATGACCTCTGAGAAGAAGTGGCTCATTCAATTTCCCCTCAGTATAGGTAACAAACCAGGTCCCAGAGAGAGGGGACAGTCCTCCCAGAACATATCACACACTGCAGGACAGTGGGAAGGTCCCTGGAGCCTCTTCATCTGTTGGAATGCAAACTGTAATTCTGGGAATGTAAATTGTGTGGATGATAATTTTATGTTTTGGCTGTTGGAAGAAGCATTCGAGAAATGTGCCTCAGCCATATTGAGTTTGTTGAAAAATGAAGAATGTCACATGTATAGTTTGGCCACCTACTTGGCAATGGTAATTTCATATAGCATTGTTATTTTTCTATGGGACCAGAATGCTAAATTTGATAATCAAATAGTTCTTGTAGAAGTTTCAGGAAGAAACATCTTATTCTATACTGAGCTACTGTCTGAAGGGAACAAAAACAGAATATTCTTCTAGAAGGCATAGAATTTTGGCTAGGGCAATTCTGTTGAAAATCTGTTAAGAGATCCTCAGGCATGAGAGCTAAATAGCACACTAGTGTCCAGAGAAAACTGTACACGACACTGTGTCTGGCCCCCCCTCTGCCCTGCTGGGTCCCGGTTGAGAGCCCTATGGATGCATCTGGGCAGGTGGTTGGCAAGAGTCAATGCACTGACTTGGTGGGAACAAACTCTTCTTCTTCACTAAGCCACCAGTCTTGGTATTCAGTACATTTGTGTATCTTTTTCCTTTGTAAATAGAATACAATTTGTTTATCAACTCCTCCTCACGTTTCCAATCTGATTGCCAAAAAGCCCAACAAATCAAGTCTTATTTGAGTTTGTAATTCCCTGATTCTGGGTACTGTGAATGTTTATTATCCACTTGTGTTTCATTTCCTATGGATTGTCTACTTATTTTGTCTATTTTTCTATTCCATTGTTTGCCCAGTTTTTGTGGCTTTGTTGCAATGCTTCATACATTGGGGATACTGTGTTTCTTTATTTGCAGAATGTCCTCTCCCTCTTTGTTCCTTGTCTTCTCCAAATGTTTCAGAGTAGCTATTCTTGTGCTCTTTCTTTTGTATGAAAATTGAGTGTCAGTTTGTTCACTCTAATTGAAGCCATTTTATTTGGATTTTGATTGTGATAAATTAATTGTATTATTTGGAAATAACTGAAATCTTTGTAAGATTAAGATATTTCAAAAGGCAGTAAGTCTTCCCATTTATTTATATTTTATATATTATGTATATCAAATATATATTAAGAGAATAAATATACGGTTTCTTCTCTTTATCCACCAAGGGAAAAAATTGTGTCAATATATTTTCTGATATTGAGTTGTACTTATATTCTAGGAATATACCCTAATTATTTATGAAGTTTTATTTCTTTAATATACAATTAGAATTAGCCAGTTAAAATTTTATTTGGAATTTTCCTAAGTAGGATTGTTTTAGTCAGCTTTCTCACCTCTGTGACAAAAAGATCTAACAAGAGTAATTAGAGGAGGAAAAGTTTATTTGGGAGCTCACAGTTTCAGAGGTTTCAGTTCATACATAGCTGACTCCATTCCTTGGGATTTGAGGTGAGGCAAACATCATGGCTGAAGAGTGTGGTGATGGAAAGCAGCTCAAGATATTGAAACAGGCAGCAGAGAGAGACTAAGTTTAGCTTGTAAATATAGATCCCAAGGGCATGCCCAGCCACACCATACAGGCTTTCATAGACCAATAATTTGACCTCTAAACCTCTTACATTTTCTTACACTTGAGCTTTTGGGGGACATCTCACATCTAAATTGTAGGAAGGTTCACAAATAAAACAAGCTTGATGTTTTTGAACTGTAATCTAGTTTGGATTAAGGTTATACCAGTATGTCTTATTCTCCATTAACTGGAAAACATGCATAAACTGTAAGATGGATCTTATTTATTCTGTGCAAGTTAGGTAAACCAGACATTAGGTGCTTTGGGGGGGCAGGGCAGTACTAGGGATCTAACCCAGGGACACTAGGCCACTGAGCCACATCCCCAGCCTTTTTTTTTTTTTATTTTTTGTATTTTATTTAGAGAAAGGTCTCCCTGAGTTGCTTAGGGCCTTGCCTTTGCTGAAGCTGGCTTTGAATTCATGATACATGCCTCAGACTACTGAGCTGATAGGATTACAGGCATGTGCCATGGCGCTGGCATGTTAGGTGATTTGAGGGGAGAATTTTCACAATAAGGTGGATATTCTCATGGGCTTACAGGCTGCTTTCTGTTATTAGTCTACATTCTGCTTCTCTGTGTTCTAGTTTGGATCTTAAAGGTCCTCCAAAGGCCCATGTATTGAAGACTTGGTCCCCACCCAGCCAGGGTGGTACTGGGAGGTGGTGAAAACTATAAGAGGTGGGGCCTGGTGGGACGAAGTTAGGCCATTGGGGTGTGACCTTCATTAGGGGTGTGGTCTTCATTGGGGGTGTGGCCTTCATTGGGGGTGTGGCCTTCAAGGAGGTATTGGACCACAGCTCCTTTCTGTCTCTCTTTGCTATCACCAGATGAGTGGCTTTGCATGTGCTCCCCACTGAGATACTCTGCCTCATCACCACAGGCCCCAAAGACAATGCAGCCAGCCAAACACAGATTGAAATCTCTGAAACCATGAGCCAAAATAAATCTTTTCTCCTTCTAGAGGATTTATCTCAGGTGTTTATCATCAAGACAAAAGGTGAATGCATACCAGCTTTCAGTTGTGTTTGTTCCTGAATCTATTTATGACAGGTTTACCTGTTATAATCATTTAACTTAATGCTGTATTATGTAAACCATGAAATAAGTGGAAGAAGGTTTTTATTTCTGTGAAGACTAAGTTGAATATTTTAGTAGGAATAGATAGGGTTGAATCACGGCGATCAATGACTTAGAATTAAATGTGCTAATAATGGGTGGGTGCCAGGAATCATAAACATCTATGTGCTTGCTACTCAAAGTGTGGTCCATGGACCAGGAGCCCCAGCATCACCTGAAAGTCTGATAGAAATGCCAAATGTCAGAGTCCCCTCCACATCTACTGCTCAGTGTCTGCCCTGTTACAAGATCCCCAAGAGATTTACATACACTTTAAAATTTAAAAAAAAATATTTTTCAAATAAAAAATTCTGACACTACATTAAAAGACTGGTGAGTGGATGTATGTTTTTGTGTTTTCAATGAAAGTAAAATGTAATGACATTGTATTATAATCTCTCCCCTTAATTAACTTTTTTCATTTTTCATTATTGGATGCAGGTCTGGACTGTGTTAGATAAGAGAGATTCTTCTCTCATTCCTATTTCCTTGCACCATTTTTCATCTGAAGTTTTAAAAGTACTAGCATAGAGTTATGTTAAATTCTAATCTTTTTTAATAATGCAGGTATGGACAGTTTTTAATATCTAATGCTTTCATTTGTGTCTTATTGCTGTTTTGTATTTTGGTTTCTGTTTTACACTTGTTCAGAGTAGCCACAAATTTGTTTAAATTATGTTTTTTGCTCAAAGTATTATCTTTTGTTGTTTTTGTTTTCTGTTTCACTGATTTTTACTTTTACTTTATAATTTCCTTACTTCCACTATCTTTGAGATTCTTTTATTATTTTTTTTCTGCCTCTCTTATTTTCCAACACCAGGATTGAAAGCTACAAGGGTTCCTCTAATGATTGCTTTGTCCACATCCTCCATGATGTAGAACTCACATGGGCATTTATTTCTAAATCCACAATGCATAGATTCAGTTTTAGATTTCTTTTTATTTCAAAGGGATTTGTCTGTTGCTATAACAGTTTATATTTAAGACTGGGAAATTTATAAAGAAAAGAGGTTTATTTTGGATCCCAGTTCTCAAGACTGGGAAGTCCAAGAATTTGGTGCCAGTAAGGGCTTTATGCTGCTATAACTCATGGTGGAAAGTGGAAGGGCAAGTGGGCATGCATGAAAGAGAGGGGTCATGAGGAGCAGTCTCCCTCTATAGCAAACTGCTCTCATGGTAGCTAATCCAGCCCCACAAGAGCTCACACACTCAAGAAAGGCATTCACCTGCTCATGAGGACACTTCCCATAACCTAGGCATCTCTCAGGAGATCCCAGGACCTTGCAACACACTTATACAGGGGACCAAATTTCTTTTTTTTTCTTCCTATTTTTATATTATACATACTGGTGAAATTTGCATAGAATATAACAATATAATCTGGCCACTATCATTTCCTAGTACTTACCCCTTCCTCCCTTTCTTTCTCCCCACTGGTCTCTTTCCTCTACTAAGGAACCAAATTGCAACATGAGTTTTGTCAGAGGCAAACTACATTTGAAACCATAGAAGTTGTATTTTTAAATCTTGAAATGAACAATTTTCTAACCTCTCAATATTATCCTTATTTCATTCTTTTTTGCAGTCTCTTCAGAATGTGACTAATATAATTTTTGAATTTTGAAGTTCACCAAGATGTTCTACTTTAGCAACAATTTTAGTAAATGTTCTATTGGTGTTTGAAAAGAAGATATGGTTTCCTTTGGCATAAAAATGTGTCTGCATGTATGTATTTACACATATGTATATATCAAGCTTGTTGATCATGCTATTCCAGATACCATTAACTTCAATCCCAAGAGTCATTCTACACCATGATTTTATTCTTAAAGACATGGCAGCCATAGTTGAGAGTCAAAACACACATGGATCTCACATTGTAGACCTCAATGGGCCTGGCTTCATGTGACCTTTTTGCCACTCTTTGGGACGCCTTGTTTGTGAGAGTTCTTCAGAGCTTTCTTTGAAATGAGCTTCTTCACCATTTAGTGGTTGCTGAATGAATAGAAACCCACAGTGCCTCCAACTTCATCCTTGAAAAATGTCTTGATAAATATCATGAAATATTTGAAATTCCCATGACCAGGTGGCACTGGAGAACCTTCGGATGTCCTGTTGCTGATCATGAGTGTACCAGAAAGTGCCTTGATTGACTGGGTTTCATGAAAATGGTGTAGAACAGAGATGCCAGTAAGTTGGAGCCTGCTGATTAGTGGGCCTAGAGCAGTGGTATGCAGGTGTGTGATAAAACATCTGTGGTGGGGCCATGTGGATCTGACATTGGCTTCCAAATGGCTTGTTACTGACATGGTGCAGCCAGCAGACCCTTATATGTAAAGGCATCTTGTTAGATGGAGAGGTTTCAGGGCAATATTCAAAATCAGGTTGCTATGGTCAAGGGGGCAAGCTCTGTGGGATAGAAGCCTGGTTGGTGCATTCTCCCAGGACCCTGAGTCAGCACACGTGACAAAACTCCCTCCAGCACTGTGTCCCAGTTGAACTCCTTGTATTTCATGAAGTAAATAGGAAACTCCCAGTGCAGCAGCAAGAAACACCACAAAAAGTGGAGGATGACCAAATGGCCTCACAGTCCACACGGGGAGACACTTAGCCCCCAGTGGCCACAGTTTACCTACAAAGAGAGACTTAAGCACTATTGCCTCATGTTCATTGGAAAATCAGAAACCATGTCCTCCAGGTCACATAGATGCAGACCCAGCTTTGATGGTCTTACTACAAAGGAAGCTAAAGCTCCTGACAACAACATATATTTCAAGTGTCCAACCTCAGAGGCAGTTTCCCAAGAAGTCTTTAGGCCAGACTTATGATGGAGGAAAATAACCCAAACAGAATAGAAATACAAGCAGTTCAGAGGAGGCATGGTGTAGAGTTGGACTTGCTTTTGCATTATAAAGGGTAGGTGTTATAAATGTAGTCCAATTTAAGAGAAATAGTTCTCCATGTGTTTTGAAAGTTAACAAATATGTGAATTCCTGTCTCCCTTTCTCTGTAGCCTATTCAGCACATGAATTTTTGCATGCACATATAGAATCCTACCTGGTATCCCACGTACATTCTTGTGAGGTGGCTGACTTGGCAGATACAAATTGTGAGAAGAGATCACTCCTCCTAAATGCTCTTGGAACTGAAAATTCAACCTATGGGTGAGCTTCCTACTTGAACAACATGATACATAAAACCATGTTCAGTAAAACAAATATTTTTGGATCTGTGGATGATATATATTTCATGATGAATTTTGATTGGCATATATATTTTGACTTTTTAATGTTTCTGTGAGTGTTTTGTTTGTATATATGTGTGTATATATATATATATATATATATATATATATATACACATACACACACTCTCCAGATTTTTCAAAATATGAAAAATATATGTCTTATTATAAATTCATTCATGTTCATGTATGTGGATTTATAATCAACTTTTCACAAGATTATTCTCAGAAATATTCATCCACCTGAAATACATATTTGTTTCCTAGTACTGAAAACTAACTTCAGGGAATGGTGAATAGAAATCCTAATATTTCTACAGTAACTGACACAGTTTAACATCAATGCTAGTAGATTCCTATGGGACATGATGTCTATTTTGATGTTCATTTTTATTTTATAGTACATTACTATTTCTTCAGTTGATGCACATCATAGGGTGTATATTTCATCCTCAAGTTCACAAATTTTTAGGCATTTGGTTCACATTCAATCACTTCCTGATTCAGAACACATGTATTCCTCCATGTTTCTTGACTGGTTTGTTCATGAGACTTCTTTCCAAACACATTATTTTCCATTTCCATAATCACTTCTGAAGCAACACTCACACACCCTTCATGGTAAACTAAAACCCTAATATTACCATTAGATGTATAACTGGTTGGAATGAATGATTGTGTATCAATATAAGATTTCCTATATATTTTCAGATATCAATTCAATCCATCATTTAAATTGGAACCAGTTATATTATTTATTCACAGTATGGTCTATTCATGCATTATCTCTATATTAATAGACCCAGGGTACACCTATTTGTACCCCCAAATGCTAATTTATAATTCTTCAACATATTGCTCCCAGCAATGGTGGAAGAAATACTCATGTCACCTGATCTACATATACATTTTATCACAGTGATATTCTGGACACAAAATGCAAAGTCACACTTATGATTGTACCAAAGCCTAATTGGAAAGTGAGCATGGATTACTAAAATCATCCTTGTCCAGGTTGTCTAATGCTCTCCAGTGTCAATCCCATTGGTGACTCCACATTTGTTTCTTCCTAAGGTTATATATTCAACCTCAACCCTGTTGAAAATGTCTAATCCTATCACTCACTTTATACTTTGCCTGATTTCCTAATATCTCTATTGATATCTGCTTTCCTACATATTTTCCCCAGTTCATCATTGTGACTGACTCTTCACATGTGCTGACGTTTATATTCACTCTCTAACCGACACCCTATTGCTACAGAACTTTTGGTCCAAATTTTATACTCACTCTTCTTCCTAAACCTACTGACTCTCTTCCTAATCCTACCTACTATCCCTTTTTGACAGGGAGCAGGAGGGGCCCCACCTCCCCTGCTGCTGGCTGGCCCAGGATCTGGCTTGTCCCCAGAGAGCCTGTGTATGACATACCACCTCTCACCTACCACCATGGCTGATATCAAATGGCCAACAGCAAGAGTCACTGAAGATGTGGGAACAATTGGAACTTGCCTCCTTGTTTTGGTAAAAATTTCAGATAGTAAAGTCCCTTTAGCAAATTACCTGTTAGTTTCTCAAAATGACAAACATGGATTTATCCTATGGCCCAGCAATTCTACTTCCAGATATCAGTCCAAGAAAAAAAAAAAAGAAGATGAAGAATAAAGAAAGAAAAGAAAAACGTACATCAGCACAAAAGCTTGTGTTCATGGCAATAGTCATAGAGCAGGAAGTCGTGATTGTGTCAATGAAATGTGGCATATCCATACCATGCAAGATCATTTGACAATGGAAATAAATGAAATTGTGATGCATGCTATAACGTGAAAGAAAACATTATGTGCATTAAATGAAGCAGCCATGAAGAGCACATGTTATATGATTATATGACTAAATTTATATGAAGTGTCCAGAACAGTCACATCCACAGAGACGGGAAGCAGACTGATAATTATCCTAGGACCACAGGTAGTGGGGAGGGGATGGATTGTGTTGGTGGGAAGAATGGAAAACTACTAATAATGGGGACAGGGCTTCGTTTGTTGTTGGAGAAGATGCTAATATTGATTTGGGTGATGATGTACAACCTTGGGCATATATTGAAAATTGTTCAGTTGTACCTTTTAAATGAGTAAGTGGTATAGAACGTGAATTGTACCTTCAAAAAAAAAAAACTGTCAAAAATTGAATTGCATGTAAAAAGAATGGTATCTTGGTATGAGAAAATCTAGGGACTGAGATGATTTTCACTAAGGTAAAAATAAGAGCATCCGGGCATGGTGGTAATTCCAGTGGCTGGGGGAACTGAGGCAAGAGGATCATGAGTTCAAAGCCAGCCTCAGAAAAGTGAGGCACTAAGCAACTCAGTGAGGCTCTGTCTCTAAATAAAATACAAAATTGGGCTGGGGATGTGGCTCAGTGGTAGTGCCCCTGAGTTCAATACCTGGTACCTGCCCCACCCCAAAAAGCAAAACTATCTCCCAATTCAGTAATTATTCATTTACAAAGAGTAACCAGTCCAGCAAATGATAGTTACCTATAGAACAGATAAGGGGGAGAAGTTATTTTTTAACGTCTTTCCCCACCCCTTTTCATCTCTAGTGGTTAGGATGGTGCATGACCAATATAAGATCCTCAATAATTGTTTGCTGACTTAAATTTCATTAGAAACAAGAAATCAGAAGTGTACAGAGGAGACTTGACTTGCTCTGAGCCACACACAAGGACAGGAACAGAGAACTGGAATATTCTCCCTGATTTCTGACCTCCTTCAGGGTACTCATGGCTGGGTCTACACACATGTGGTGGTAACTGTGTCCACTTTATGATTTGTATATAACCCTTGCTGTTCTGCTACTGTAACTTATTTTTTTAATGGGCATGTTTCTTTCTCTTCCTCTCTCCCTGCTCCTCCCTAATAGTTCCAGGTCCCTCATCCCAGGGGAAACAGGATTACCTTTCTTCCCATCCAGGGCAGAGTTACCTGTCCCTGAGTACAAACCCACCATAGGAACAAAGTCATCCAGACTTTGGGGATGGCACCAGAAGATCTCAGAAATGACTTTCTCCCAAATTAACTGCACTGGAGAACTCTTGGAGTGTAGCTTTAAATCACCTCCTTAAAACCCCCTGTTCCTGCTGATAGAAAGAATCACAGCCTTTGGGACAGAAGTCCCTTGTGTTTCTCCTTTGCTAGCAAAGCAATGAAACTTCTTTTTCCTTTTTCTCAAAACTATGTACTCATTATTGGATTGGCATTAGGGACAAGGACCAAGCTTTTAGCAACATGGTCAGAGTTCAAACATGATCCTTGGTCTCTAAGGAACTTTACTTTGTTTTTGTTTTGGCTCAGAATCTCACCAGCAAAAAGAAGGGGGAAAAAAACAGAAGGAACGCCATCCCTCATGTCCCTAGTAGGTAACAAACCACTTTTAATCTGCTCAATGGGGATTGGCTGGGGGACACCATCCGGAGCAGATTGTTCCTCTTGCTACATTCTGTGGCATAGTGGCAACTGGGTGGGTAGGACTAGGAGGTGAGACTCACAGGGCTGGACGGATCCGTCCAGGGGTTGTCAATCATAATTAACTTACCTTCCTAAGACAAGTCACACCTGCGATGAATTGCGTCCCCATTTGATTTGTATGAAAGTACAGAGGATGGAGTCCTGACCATGCTGGATTCTCCTTTGTGTGCCAATAAAATATTGTTATCTCACTAGTTTTGAAGTTGGGTATTCTTTTACTTGCAATCCAAATAATCCAAAGAGGGGTGAAAGAGGTGAAAAATGACAATCTTGCATTCTAATACTAAAAGGTACAATGTCGATTCTTTAGCAAAAGCGTGTGGCATTAAATTTTGGATAGAAATGGTGAAACCCTCACAGAAGGTCCTGCCGTCTAGGAGGAAGGGAACCCTCCCTTTCCTCAGGCCCCCCAACCCAGATAAAAGGGAAGAGGAAGAAAGCAAACATGGTCTCCAAGGGCAACCAAAGGAGAAAAGGAGAAGCACCTCAGAAGAGGCCCTTCCTGGAGTGCTGGCTCACGGGAGAAACGGAAGTGTGAGAGGGCCACAGAGATGTCAGACTCCCCCTCCCAGGACCGCCCCTTGGGCTCACCACGTCCTGAAGACTCCCTCTGGGACCTGCAGAAGTGAATGGAGACATGGCTCCTCCTTGGCTTTCCCGGTTTTGGAGTTGGTGGGTGGTGGAGATGGGTGGTATGGAGATGAGGGTACAGAGAGACCACCTGGAAGTCAGGATGTGCCTCGTCAGAGTGAGAAGACTCCATGAACCCACTGTTCATGGGGGCAGTGAGGAGCTCAACACCCCCCCCACCCACCGTGGAGGGCCCTCAACCTCTCCCCAGAGGGGGAGAGAATCCTGGATGTTGTGCCCAGTCTCATGAGGGAGCAGAGACCAAGTGGTCAATGCAACTCCAGCTGAGCCCATCCCTCCTTCTCCTGCTCAAAGTCTGTAGAAAATTAGGTGTGAACCCTCTACGAGGTGTGAACTGTCTACGAGGTGTGAACCGTCTATGAGGTGTGAACCCTGAACGGCAACACAGAAAAGGAGAAGGGAACAAGATCCAACAGAACAGAGCCAAACAGGACAGAGCCAAGGGGAGTCTAGATCGGCCAAGTGCAGAGGAGATATGACCCAGGGAGCGAGCGGGGTATGTGAACTTGACCAGAATGTGCAAGCAAAACACAAACCTAGTCTGAAAGAAATTTTAAGTGTACATAATTAAAATGATTCAGTAAGAATATAAATTCGATTTTTAAAAATCTCAAAGATCAACTGAATAAACCAAAGAAAATAATAACTAGTGGGAGAGATGGAGAGAAGTCAGAGGTAAGTAAATAACTTGAGGACCAATAAGCCCATCTCCAGGTAAGTTAGAAAGGGCAAGCCATGAAGCAGACCCTGCTGAACAGCTAATTACTGATTAAAAAGGGAAAGAAAGTCACTATAAACACAGAAGTAAAAACATATGATAGCAATCCAAGATAAAATAATAGATATGGATGACAAAAGGTTAATCCACATCCTTGAAGATGAGGACCCAGCAAATGGAAAGGTATTCAAAATAACACACAACGAATGTCCTGAGCCAATAAAAAGCACATTGTGTTAAAAAAACAGAAGATACAGATTGATCCATGGCCATATATGTCCTTGTTAAGTCTCTTAATTGCAGAATAATAAAAAGTATCCTCTAGGAATCCAGGAGGACGAGAAAGAGCTGTAGTTTGGATTGGTTTGTCCTCCACAGTTTCATTGCTGGCAGCTTGGTCCCCAGGGTGGTGGCACTGAGGTGGGGGGACCTTGAGGAGTTTGATGGGGCCTAGTGCAAGGTGGCTACGTCATGGGGGGGTCAGCCTTAGGAAGGGATTAATGTAGTTCCTTTGGAACCCGGTTCGTTTCTGTGATAGCAGGATGTTATAAGAAGAGCAAGCCTGATCCAAATCTCTCTGTGGCCTCCTGCCTCACCATGTGATTTCTTATGTACATGTTCCCACCATTGTGATGTTGTTCAGCATGAACCAAAAGCAATGGGGCCACCCAATCTTGAACTTCCTGTCTACAAAACTGTGAGCTAAATAAATTTCCTTTCTTTATAAAGTCCCTAACCTTGGGCACTTTGTTATAGCAACAGAAAACAGACTAAGACAGCAAGTCATCCAAAATTAGAGCAGGGGACTGGCTACTCTCAGATTTTTCCCCAAGCAACTTTTCCTGCCAAAAGATAAGGGAGTTAAATCTACCTAATCTTAGTTGAGAGGATAGAGGACCAAGGAGCAATGTGGCCACACTTGATATTATTCCCATGTAGTAATAATGGTAATAGACTCGTACCCTCAGTTTTGGGAGAACTGATAGATTCAATATGTGCTATCACTTGTTGAAATCAATAGAGAAGTTAGGAATGGCAGAGTGCTGGTTAAGAAGGCCTGGGCGTGGTGTGGAATCCTTTCAAATGCAGAAGTAAGGATAAACAACCAAGGGGTGATGGCTACAAAAAAATGAAGTCAAATTTAAAACATTTGGCAACTTCAAACTTCTATGAGTAACTCAACTTGGAGGATGAGGGAAACACAGTGTGAGGGAATTAGCTCATGACAGCAGGGTTAACCAACACTGTCCAAAATTAAACCTTACTGTTTAAAAAATGACTAAAACTGCTTATTTTCACTTGTCTCTGGCTTTATTCAGTGACATCATTCCAGAAATGACACACATTTGTGGTCAAGTCATTTCCACAGAGTCAGTAACTCTTCATTTCTCACACTAGGATTTTTATTCTATTAAATTTAAGTAGAATCGTCGTATTTTATATGGACATAAATGTATGATGGAGGCATCGTCTTTGAGAGAAAGCCATGCTCATCCCCTCCATGGCCTTGTGCGTATATGGAAAGAGAAAATTCTGTCATGGTCACCTGAGGTTCCTGATGGAATTTTCTATTTTCTTTGTATTGTTCTTCATGTCAAGAATATCCTATTATTATTATTTGCCACTGTGATGAAAATAAAGTTAATTTTTTAAAAAATTAAAGACTTTATTTATTTCATTTCTTTTTTTTTAAAGGGAAGCTTTAGCTTCACAGCAAAACTGAGGTCCTGGTAACATTTGTGTGCAGGCTTATCCTTTAGTTGGCTTGTTACTTGCAGTTTTGGGGGTCAAACTGGGCCTTGAGCATGCTGGGAAAGCACTCTACCACTGAGCTACACCCTGTGCCCATGTGGAGATAGAAGTTTTCAGGTCCTTTAGGTAGATACCAAGGAGCATAGTTGGTGAATCATCGTATCCTAGGAGGGGTTGGGTTCCTAGGTGACCACTGCATCTTGCACTCCCCCCAGCAGGGTAAGAGAAGCTTGAATCCTCACAGCATGTGGTATTGTCAGTGTTCTGGATTTTGGCCAATCTAATAGGGGTGTAGTGGGATCTCACTGACATTTTAATTTGCATTTCCCAGTGAAAAATGAGGTGGAATATTGTCTCATGAGCTGCTTTGCCATCTGTATGTCTCTCTCTGGCAAGGTGTCGGGTAAGTTCTCGGGCCCATTTTTAATTGGATGATTTGTTTATGGTTGAGTTTTAAAAGTTCTTTTGTAGATTCTGAATGATAATCTACCAGATGTATCTTCTACAAATAATGTCTCCCAGTTTGTGGCCTGGCTTCTCATTCTCTTGATGATTTTTAAAAACGATGGGTTTTGATTCAAAGACAGGCAAACTGGTCAATGGAACAAGATTAGAGTCCAGAAAGAGGAACAATGTTTGATGACTGCTATGATCATTCAATGAGAAAGTTGACATTTCATTTCAGTGGAAAAAGGATTGCTTATCAAAACTGGTATCATTGTTCATTTGGGAAAAAAACAGGTGAATTTCACATAACACGATATATACAAGGTTATACAGATCTCAGAGGGAAGCAAGAATATTAAAAGTTAAAAATTAGAAATATTAGAAGAAAGTGTAGGAAATTGGTAAGGTTTGGTGCCATATTTTATTTTTTAAAAATTTCCAGATTCATTAAAGTATAATTGACATATAAAAATTGCATTTACTGTGTACAATGAGATGTTTGATATATGTATACATTATGAAATGATTATCACAATGAAGCTAATTGGTATCTGTCAGCTCAAAGGGTTCTAGTGTGTGTGTGTGTGTGTGTGTGTGTGTGTGTGTGTGTGTGTGCATGTGTGTGTGTCGTGAGGACACTAAAGATCTTAGCGATTTTTAAGTGGGCATTATTAAAAAGGAGTTTAGAAAATAGATGGATTTTTGCTGGGCACAGTGGTGCAGCCTGTAATGCCAGTGGCTTGGGAGGCTGAGATAGGAGGATCGGGAGTTCAAAGCCAGCCTGAGCAATTTATGGAGGCTGTAAGCAACCTAGCAAGAACCTGTCTCTAAATAAAATATAAAAAGAGGTGGGGATGTGGCTCAGTGGAAGAATGCTCCTGGGTTCAATCCCCAGAACCAAAAATATAAATAAAATAAAATAAAAATAGATGGATTTTAAAATCAAATGCATTTAATTTCAGAAAATCACAAAGATTAGGTAAGCCATAAAACAAAGTAAAAGAGAAAAGTAAAAATGAGGACCATATATACAAGTATGATAAAAAGATTGTTAATATTTTTTACATTTAAAAAATTTCCTTATAAAAAAGAGAGAGAAAAATAATCTTCTATAAACCAGGCATGGTGGTGTATGCTTGTAAACCTAGCAGCTCAGAAGACGGAGGCAGGAGAATTGCAAGTTCTAAGCCAGCCTTAGCAATTTAGTGAGGCCCTGTTTTAAAATTGAAAACAATTAAAAGGGCTGGGCATGTGGCTTCCTGGTTAAGTGCCCTGGGTCCAATCCGGGGCAGGGTGGGGCAGGAGAGGGACAGTTCTTATAAATGAGTCAGAAATCAATTAACCACCCAGTAGAAAAATGGATGCAGGATATTAAGCAAGCACATTATAAGAATAATGCAAATGTCCAAAAACTCAGTCTCCCTAGAGAATAGGAAAATGCAAATATATGCCAGAGATATCATCAGGCATCCTTCATACCACAAAAATGGAAAGCATGAAGAAATGAGATTCTCCACAAGTGAAAGAGAAAATTGTTTAAATATGTTGAAAATTAATTTTTTTTAAATGTACATAATATTTGGCCCAGACATCCCATTTTTAAGATGCTATACTACAAAAATAACAGTATAAGCACATAAGAATGTATCACAAAGAATCCAGCATGCAAATATAACACTTCCAAAAAGATAAAAAAGAAAAAAAAATGAGGGTAAAAGATCATTGACAAAATAATTGAATAAATTTTTCCATAAATAAAACATTCTCTAGATCTATAATAAAACTGAATTGTATTTAAAAGTATGTTTGCACTGTATTTGTGATGAAGAATAAATTGATCCTAGGAAAATCCACATTTTCATCATACATTATCAAACACTAGGGGCATATAGCAAATGCTACAATCTTCAAAGGGAAAATAAGAAGTTACAATTAAAGATAAAGAATAAGAATGGTTTGGGTCTATCAATAACACTTGAAGCAAGAAGGTAATAAAATTGTGAAGAAAAAATAATTGAAAGACTAGAAAACTATACAACCCAAAGCATCTATCAAACATGAGGGTGGAAACATTTTGGATATGGGTGGTCTTAAAAAGATCTAGTTCCATTTTTCAAAAAAAAAAAAAACTACTGTGTGTGAGAGGAATATGAGACACACAGATTCCAATGCAAAAGAAAGGTAAGAGGAAGCAGGAAACAGTAAAAAAAATTCTTAAGAAACTGTAACCATGAATTGATAAAAATCGTACTCCAACTTATAGCTCAAAGTAATATTACTTGTGTGGTCCAAAACACTTAAACTGAGTATTTACCTTAAAATGTCCAAAGACTAGTTGTGTCCTGTGTTTCTAACAGAAGCAAAGGCAAATTCTCTTTCAAAGAAAACACTTTCTTCTTAGGTATCAACAAATCCCCACAAATACTTTTTCAAGACAAGTGGCTCCCAGTCAGCTATCACCAAGTACCCAAGGAAAATACTGGGTACTCAGAACCAGTAGAAGCAGTGAGTCAATATAGACAGATGAGGAGAGACCTCATGTGTTGGGATTAAGCCAGCAGAAACAGAAAACAAATATACCATATATACTATTTTTAAAGAAATGTAAAACATAATAATCTGCAGGAAAAGGGACAGGAGATTTTAAAAAGTGGTTGTGTTGGAGGCCTGAGTCTGGAAATAACTTAGATATATTACAGTGAGAGATTGGAAAACAAAATCTACAAAGGGGAGAAGAAAGGGTGGAAGAAATGGATTGATGTGTAGGAAGATTGTTTTCTAGCTATTTGGAAGATGACTTTAATTTTTTTTTTCTAAAGCCACTGCAAGCATAGTAATCAACACGGAAGATGTCTCAACGTGGGGAAAGACTACAGCAGTGCTGAAGGGGCGCTGGCAGATGGGTCTAGAACTTCACCTCACCTCCACCAGGTGAAGCCCTAAAGAAGCCCTTGATCTAAAGCAAAATCTCGGTTAGCTCTTCACAGGCTGATCCAAGGCAGGACTCCTAGTGCCGGTGTCCAGCAACACTAGCAGCTCTGAAAACCTCCTGTGGACAACCGAGATTTTTGCTGGCTTGTCGAAGCAACATTCAGTCTAATGATTTACAGATAGAGACATAATAAAATCCTCCATACAGGTTTAGAAAAATTAATGGAAGAGCCATTCCAACAAGATTTGAAGTGCAAAAGACTAAGGGGCCCAACTGAAGGTCAACACTCCACATCCCTTTATTGCTCTCCACAGTGATTATAATCTGACATACTGTGTATTTTATTTGGATTATTGTGTTTGGGCTCAGGGTACAGATTTTTTAAAAACAGGAATTGGTAAATAAGTGTTATCAAGAAGACCTGGACCCTGTTTCATGGGAACATTTAATGTCCTGTCAAAACCCACATAATACAGAGATTCTCCAAAAAGAGCACAGTTATTTGGGAGTAGCAGATTTTGCAATGGGAATACATGAGCCATAGGAAGCTATAAGCATATTCAAGGAGGTTTAGAAAAAAGGTGGAGATTCAAAGGCAAGATGAAGAGAATTGTTTTTATTAGTACATTAGGATTATGCATGAGAGTGGGATTCATTGTGATGTTCATGCATGCACATAATAATTTGATCAATTTCACTTTCTAGTCCCAGCCCTCTCTGCCCCCCCCCCAGAGCCCCTTCCTCAATTCTACGGGTCTCCCATCTGTTTCCATGGGATCCCTTTTCAAAAATATTTTTCTCTCTAGCTTCCATATATGAGAGAAGACACTCATTCAACTCTTGACTTTCTGGGTCTGGCTTATTTCATTCAATGGTTCCATTCATTTTTCTGCAAATGACATAATTTCAGTCTTCTTTAAGACTGAATTAAACCCCATTGTGTATACCTATCACATTTTCCTTATCCATGAAATAGGATAATTTTATAAATTATTTTGATCCTGGCTGTAAGGATCGCTAACAAGAGTGGCATCTACCCAAGGTTGAACAGGCAGCTGCTGGACAGATACCCTCAAGCAGAGCCTTACGGTATGAGGTTGTGGTGGTCTTTGTGCAAGATGGTGGTTCTGGAAGGTTCTTGTGACAGTTCTTGTTGAGGTCACAGGTGGGTGACATTCCCTCCTTCACCACCCTCTGGGCTTTATCATGCATTTAGGTTAAGGTTTGACAAAAGAGTCACAGTTTAACAATAAAAAGGATGGGTGGGAAGGGAAGACAGGTTTTAACATTTTAAGGACCTTAAAAAAGAATTACCCTTAATATGATTACATATAGACCCCAGGACTAGTTGTGGATGGAAGGAAGTGGATTCAATGGAAAGAACTTTGAGATCATTAAAGCCCTCAGAAAAACAGCCCTTTGGGCAGGCGGGACCCACCCACTAGATGTTCCCATAAAGGGAGCTCTTTGGGGCTGGGCATGTGGCTCAAGCGGTAGCGCGCTCGCCTGGCATGCGTTCGGCCCGGGGTTCGATCCTCAGCACCACATACCAACAAAGATGTTGTGTCTGCCGAGAACTAAAAAATAAATATTACAAATTCTCTCTCTCTCTCTCTCCTCTCTCACTCTCTCTTTAAAAAAAAAAAAAAAAAAAAAAAGGGAGCTCTTTGGGCTCTGCGGGTCTCTGGGCCACAGCATGAGCAGGTACTTTGGCCTGTGGACTGCAAACACACCAGACAATGAACAAGAAAGATTCTTTTTCCAAGTGAAGGCATGGTTAAAATTAGAAAAAAAAAATTAAAGAAAAAAAAGAAGAGAAGGAAGAGAAGGAGGAGAAGGAGGAGGAGGAGGAGGAGGAGGAGGAGGAGGAGGAGAAGGAGCAGAAGAGAAGGAGCAGGAGGAGGGAAGGAGGAGGAGGAGGGGGGAGGAGGAGGGAAGGAGGAGGAGGAGGGAAGGAGGAAGAGGAGGAAAAAGAAAAGAAAAAGAAAAGAAGGAAAAGGGACCCTGAGTGCCTTGAGGGCCTCAGGAGTCACAGATGTCCGCCAGGTGGTGGGGAGGACATGGGCAGCTAAGGGCCCAGCTATGGTTCATGTTGTTAGCTGTCCCATTCTCTTTACGTGGGACAGCTCCTTGCCTGGTTTGTTGAGCTGGGAGGAGGGAAGGGGAAGGCGGAGCGCCCCATCCAGGCTTCTCCCCCGCTGCAGCTTGCAGGGCCACTGGCCCTCGCGTTGGGGTGCCCAAGTGCTGTCAACCCAGCGGGCCAGGGAGAGCCTGGGCGGCGGCCTGGAGGAAGTGCGGGCCACCGGCCCTGGCGCGTTAAGGAAGTTGCCCAAAATGAGGAAGCACAGGGAGCCGGGTGGCTGAGGCAACACTGGCAACCAAAGAGCAAGGAGGAGCGGGCGGCCGGCGTGGTGTCCCAGCCGTCCCGGAGGACGCGCCCGCTCCAGCCCCGCGTCACCGACGCGCTCGAGGCCTCCCAGGCCGCCTCACCTGGCCCAGGTAGGTGTGGCCGCGCTCGCTCCTGGCCCGCCGCCCGGGGCGCTCCCGAGGCGCTGGTGGTTAGGAGGGTGAGGGGGGGGGGCACAGCGGGGGGTGTTTGTCATTTGCCCTCTTCCTGCGCGCCAGGGCACACGGGCGCGGTGACCGCCGGGCTCTGGGCCTTTTAAAGGAGGACGCTAAAGTCCTAACCATTAAATAAGAGGAGGTAGGTCCTGCCGGCTTCTGTCCCCAAACGGAGCCGGGGGTCCAGCCCCTGCGCGGGGAGAGCGGGGGCTAGGGCCTGCCGGGGGGGGGGGCGCAGGGGGCGCCGGAGGACCGACCGAGCAGAAGGTGACCTCGGGACCGCCTCCCGCGCTGGCCTCCAGCCTGGGCGCACAGCGCGGAAGCCGGCGAGGTCCTGGGAAGCGCGAGGCCGGGGACAGGCACAGCCCCAGAAGCTCCATCTCTGAAATAGAGCATTTTCCCTTTGGCCCCTTAGGCGAATCCATTAGGAAAGGATCAAAATATTAAAAATATTTATCAAAGTCAATTAATCAAGGTGGAGATGCGCGCATGGCTTCTGAGGCTTGGCAGACGCGGGTCTTTTGCTATAGAAAGAGCAGTTGCGTGGAGAAAAGAAACTTTCAGAACCCCTGCTAACATGGAGCAGGATTGCTGGGTCCAGGTGGGCACAAGTTCACTGTCAACGAACTCAGTCCGTGAACGACTCAGAGTCAGAAAAGTTTTAAGTGGGAAAATATAAATTTGAGTTAAATATTTGAGGAAGGGGGCAATATGGCTTCCAAGTCACTCACCCAAGGACTGTACAAATGTAGTCCCTGCTGCTGTTTGAATGTTTGAGAAACTAGGAAGACAGTCATTAGAAAAATTAGAGTTTGCAAGTTTTTTGTTTTTTTTTTTGAAAAAAAGTGAGAAGCTATTGCAGATTATTTTCTGAGTTCTATCTGACTGATGAAAGATTGGGTTGAACTCAAGTGAAACCATCGACTGGAAGAATTTTTTTTTTCTTTTTCTCTTCTTTTTCAACCTTCACCGAATTCTAGGATGTAATAAAAAGGTTTGGAAATGTGCCATGTCTGAGTACTCATTTGGGAAAAAAAAAACAAAAAAAAACATTAATCATGTAATGTCTGAGAATTCCTGGAGTAAATGGGATTGGTTCTGTCATCTGATTTCTTTGTTTTAGTTAAGAATAATTCATGGGCTAGGGTTTGGCTCAGTGGTGGAGAGATTGCCTAGCTTGTGTGAGGCACTGGGTATGATCCTCAGCACTGCATATGAATAAATAAAGCATTTTTTTGAAGAACAAATTCATTACCTTTACACATTAAAATTTTTTTAATGTTTTAAGTTAGGATAAAAATGGGGAATATACTTTAGATCTTTACCTTTCCTGAGGGAGAAAATTGGTAGGCTGATTATTTTATTACTAGGTCTGCGTTTCAGAGATGATTCTTGTTGGTCTTCCTTGGGCTGGTGTTTAATATTCTGAATGCAGGTCCAATCACTCTGTTTTTTAAACCGAACACCTCTTGTAGAACTTTACTCATGCACCATGTTATTTGTTCATAGTCCTCCAAAACCTTTGAGCCAAGATATGCCTCAGAATTCAGCCTTTTGCAGAATTTGGAATTTTAAATTTAGATTCTCAATTTCAGAATTTAGAAAGGTGGATATATGTGCATACCAACACCCTGGGTTCCATACAGCTCCAGTACACTCCAATAGCACCCTGCCCTCCCTCACATGAATCCTTGAGCACTTTCCCGGTTAACATATTCATAGTCTAAGTGGAATAAATAAAGACTATAAATAGCTGTGTGTCAGTTTGGGGCAGGTGTTGTCACTATTGAAGTTCCTCAAAACTTGCCAAAAAAAAAAAACAAAAACAAACAAACAAACAAACAAAAAACCCAGAAAACCAAAAGCCTTCCTTTTCAGAACTGAGTCTGTATTCAACTTCTTTGAACCACTGTCTGTTTTGAAAGCAAAGGACCTTGACATTGTCCAGTAACTCACTCTTTCCAGTAACTGGGCTGGCAGTTCCCATCTTGTTCACCAAGTCTGAAATAGCAGCTAGCATTGAAGTTCCAATCAAATCAATCAAAATATGGATCCTTTCGTACAGTGGGTGTTTTCAGCCTTTAGCGATCTGGTTTCCAACAGCAGGGTTTGTGAAGGTCTTAGGATTTGAGAGCAAGCAGATGAGAGTTACTCAGAGAACAGGTTATCAGGACCCTGCACAGCTGCACTGCATTCTTGGAAGAAGCACAGTTTTCTGTCACTCTGCAGATGGCTCTATCTACCCCTGCTATCTCTACCTGAGGAATGGCAGGGCAGTCTGTATCCAATATAATTTCTGCTTTCTCACCTTTCTTCAACCGCTCCCTCCCAATCCACTTCTCCTGTCCCCATTTTCCATGTTTTAACACTTTCCTGCCTTTCTGTATTGAGTTAGCTGTAACTGGGTGGAGGAAAAAAAATAGGAATTTAGGCCTTTGGGAATTTTTAAAAAAATATCTACACACGTAGCCTTTTTTGTTTTTTCCTTCTTAAGCAGTTGAAATAAAAAGACAGAGTCCCAATGAGATTATCATCAAATTGCCAAAATTATGTCTTCTCACCTTAATCTTTGATTTGAACAGGTTGGATTTGAACATCAGGAGATGGGAATTTTACTACTGAAAGATTTGGAAAAGATTAAAATAATAATTAGGCTAATTGAATTTTAGGAAAGTGCATAATTTTGATATTTTGTTATCAGGAAATTTTTCTATTTGCTTATAACTGACAAAAGTTAGCTTGTATCCATTTGATCTTCCTTCCTTCCTTCCTTCCTTCCTTCCTTCCTTCCTTCCTTCCTGCCTGCCTTCCTTCCTTCCTTCCTTTTTTTCTTTCTTTCTTCCTTCTTTCTTTCTTTCTTTCTTTTCTTTCTTTTTTTTTTAACTTTAAGAATCAAGTTTGTAACTTTTACCCTGTATCTCTTGAAAGGTCCTTGAGTTGGAATGTTAAATACAATCAAATTTATCCAAAGTCCAAAACTACCCAGAGAGAGAATATTTCAGTTATGTTACAGTGGGTTTAACAAATCAAAAGTGGTGCTCTCGTTCTTCTTTTATTTCTTGGAAATCACGTCTTTATTTCTGGAGGTTGGCCAAAGCCGATGGTGGAGGGAAAGGTGGAGACAATTAGGAATCTTGGTGATGGCACTATTCCTCACCTCACCTGGTAGGTGCTTGAGCTTTTCTGATGGATATTCTCTGGGGGAACAAGGGGGGTGCTTCCCCCTGATGCTGGTCCTGAATCCTGAGGCTGGGAGGCTGCGATCCCCACAGCTGTCCCCCAGGACTGGGCAGGGAACACAGGTGTGGGGACACAGTGGGGCCTTCAGAGATGCTGTGACCCCTGTGAAGACCAAGCAGGCCAGAAGCAGGTCTGCAGGAGGGGGTCAGACTGGGGTCCAGGTGACTGAGGCCCTAACCCTAGGTACTGTAAATGGGGACATAGATGGCCCAGGGCAGAGATGTAAAGAAATCGGCAATTTAAAGAGAGATTGACTTATTTGGGCTCTGCCTAACTATAAAATCATTGAATGTACATGTGACTGACTCTTGCCTCCCTCCATCTGTTTGACTTCACTGATAAATCCTCATTCTATCTCCATCAATATGATACTTTATGGCATCTATCAGTTCCCATTGATTTGCCATGTACATGTTGGATGTGCCCTGGGCTAATTTACCATTTTGTTTAATTTAGATATTTAATAACTTCCTCTTTTATTCTTTCTATCCATGAGCTCGGCTCATCAAAAACAAGCTTCTCAATTTTTTGAACTAGAATTCTTCTAGAATTCTCCTTGTTTCCTTAAACTCAGTGTATTTGTTATTTTTACTATTGTTATTTTTTTTAATGTGTCAAGTGCCAACAGTGTGCTGACTTCCTAGCCTGAGAATTGAGGAGTCGGTGGTCCTAGATCACCTGTCACCTTCTACCCTCTTCCCACATCGTCCCAGGATAAGTATTGTATTATTTGAGGTTTAAAAGCTTTTGGGTGTTTGCTTTATTATGCCTCTAGTAGTACAGTCTGCAAACAGATAACAGCATCGTCCACTCAGCACGCCAGATCAGAAGCCACTGTCTTCCCACACCTGGGTTCCCTGCTGCAGCCATGAGGGGTAGCAGCTTCTGCAGTTCAACAACCAGGTGTATGTTGTGCTTAGGATATGGCCTGAGTGCTTCCCACAAGAGGCTCCCCCCCGCAGTGTGGCAGTGTTGAGTGAGTAGTAGGTGGTTAGGTATTTGGGGTCACTACCCTCAGAAGGGATTAATGTAGCTCTTATGGAACCCCCATTAGTTCCCAAGAGAGTGGGTTGTTGTAAAAAAGCAAGTCTGGCCCCTGAAGTTTTCTGACTTTCTGTCTTATCGTGTGATCCCTTCTTCTTCCATAGGTTCCCTCCATGATACTATCCGCCACATTGTGATGTAGCCATTAGGGCCCTTACCAGAAGCCAAACAGATGGAGCCACCTTATCTTGTATTTTCAGCCCCAGAGCATAAGCTAAGATAGTTTCTTTTTGTTTTTTCATCAAATACCCAGATTCAAGAATTTTGTTATAGCAACAATAAACAGACGGATACAGCATATAGTATAATCACATTTTCTTTCTTATACCCGTTTTTGTTTTTTTCTGCAGCACAACTTTGATCTGTTTGGGGTTTTTCTTAGTTTGCACTGTTCCTATGATAATTTTCTTCTCAATTCTCTGAGAATAAGAGTGGATATCCCTCTTGACAGAGGTTTCCATAATCAGATAAACCAAGTAATCTCTCAGTTTTATTTTCTTTCTCTTTTTCTGGGAAATTCTTCTGCTCTATTCTGACAGTGGCTCTCGTTTTGCTGTACATGAGTACCTTGGGGAGCATGTTGACTGCATGTATTTTCTGCCACTTGTTTATTGCACTCTTTGTTTTGCCTTTTGGAGTATTCAAATGCATCTTAAAAACTTCCATTTACATTTTACCTCTTATAAATCCATTCCCATAATTGTTGAACACATTTCCCTCAACTCTGTGTTTCTGCATTTGTTGGTTCACCTATTTATTTTTCACTGCGTAGAGTTTTTGTGATTTCTGCTGTCAGGAGATATTTTGAATTATGATTTATGAAAGATCTTTTTGACTTCTCACGGAGCAGTGAAACATCTATATTTTAAATCAGTATCCTTGTCACCACTGTATTTGTTCCTGCCCCAATGTTTTATTATATGAATGAGGAGAATTTGTATTTTTTCTAGGGAGACCATGAGCCTTTAGCCAGAGACTTGGTCTTTGCCTCGATTTCCCTGCTTCCTAATGCGGATGCTGTGTAGTGTGAGCTATCTCTGCTCACGTGTGAGCAACACTGGGTGGAGTGGAGTTGAGCCAGCAGGGAGCCATGTGGTGAGCTCCTGCAGGGCCTTCATGCAGGTGATGTGCATAGAGATGATTCAGGAGGACTTCTCCTGAGACCATGCAGTGCACCTGCCCTAGGGCATCTTGGGGGCCTGGGGCTTCTGCAGCCCCTTCTGGAAACACAGAGTGACCTCTTGCTGCTCCTTCACAAGTCTTTTGGATTTGCTTTGGCAGAGGAAGAATGCTGAGGCTGTTTTTATCTTAAGTGCTAAGAATGCTTGAGATCATTGATTAACATCATGTCTCAAACTCACGTTTATTGAAGACTTTTACAGATGGTGGTTGAGAGTTGGGGGTCAACGTCTCATTGTGTTCAAATCCCCCATTCTAGATTTTTAAGCTACTCTTGAATGGAACGATCCCAGAGGGGGGTTTTGTTCTGATACCAGAGGCAGTGCCTGGTCCCTGGCTGTGGTCAGGACTGACCGACCTGTTGCAGCCCTAGTGGGGGAGGCAGGGAATTTGGGGATCTGCCCCCACAGTCTTGGATGGAGGCTAATAACTGTACTCCCAGAGAAGGTTTCAGAGGAACAGCCACAACTTTGAAAGTGAGTTTCTTTGATCTCCAAGAGGGGAGAACTCTCTGCATTTCTCATTCTGGAAAGTTTTCAACTACACACTGGCACATGTGGAAAGGGAAGAATTCAAATGCCAACAACAACAGGGGCACCCTGACCTCTGCCCTCCAGTCCCACGGTGGGAAAGCAGTTTGGTACCTGTCCTCCCAAGCCTTGTCCTGTGTGTTCATGTACATATGTGGATACATATATTGATTTGCAACAGCTCCCATGTTAGGTGTGTTCATGATACCTTCACTGCTCTCTGACTGACAGCTCCATGCCTGGGATTATTTTAATTTATTTCACCAAGTTAAAAATATGTAGCTTATTGAGAGGCATTTAGATTCTCTGTCCTAATTTTTTATGTTTTAAGTCATGCATGTTTTCTTTTCTTTCTTTTCTTCTCCTTTGCTATCTGCATGCGCCATCTGGGTCATCTTTATCCCCAGACAGCTGTTGGTCCTGTCCTTCATTCAGGCCACTGTTGGAGTTTTTTTTTTTTTTTTTTTTTTTTTTTTTACTTTAGCAAGTGGGCGGCTCCTTTCCAAGGAATTCAGTTAAGACTTTGTTTTTATTAAATGACACGGGACATGCACGTGGTTTTGGCCACGCGTGGCGGTAGAGACGTTCTCTCCTGCCCATGAGCTCCATCTCCTCGTCCATCTGTTTGCCCATTGGGTGTCTCTCCCTGGTGGCCCCAGCTTTACTGACCTGTCCTGTTTGGCATTTCCAGGTTGCACACTGGTCTGTTTTTCAAGGTACCCTGGGTATTTTGAGGCTGCATCTGTGATAGTACCATCTTGCATCCTGTCACCCATGAGACAGAAACAGGATAAGACATGGACACACACGGGGCAGCGTGAGCCTATAGACCAGGCCCTTCCTGTCTAAGCCACCTGAACTTGACATCCTTCCCTTTAGAGGAACTTTTAGGAGCCAGGGAGCTGGGGACGGCCTGGCTGCCTGAGGGCACTTCTCCCTGCAGGCCCTCTTCTGCTTCCTTGCTCTGTGCCCCCTGATGCCTGCCTGCTCTGGGGGTAGAGGTCTCCTGAGCAGCAGCCTGTCTTCTCCATGGGTGTCCCTGCCACTGGCAGCCTGCGTCCTTAAGCACCCCAGCACACTGATGGCTGTATTTTCTGCCAAGTGCTCTGGGTGTCATTTCTTTCCTTTCTCTGCATTTACAGCGGCTGCCTGGGCTGGAGGCGGAAGTCCACCACTTCCTTTTCTTAGTGACTCTGGTCAGCTGATGGCCATGGCTGTTGGCGGGGATGGGGGGGTAGGCCCAGAAAGCAGGAAAGAGAAGAGACTTGCTAGAGCAGGGGAGGGTGCATCCCAGGCCTTGGTGTTGAGTTCCCCAAATGCTGATGGCTTCTGTGGTCTTAACCCGGCACCCTTTGATCCTGTAGTCCACTCAGGAAGTCTAAGAAGAAAGTCCCCATGACAGCCATGTTGCTAATTAGGACAGTGCAAGTCCGAGATTTCTAGACGCTCAACTAAAGATGCAGAGGATGTGGGAGGTGACAGGGATCATGGGGACCATCTAGTTTGACCTGTTTAGAGGCAATGAGACTCACTAAGCCATGCTGCTGGGAGGCCAACCTCACCCCCAGAGTTCTTAGAGGCAGGTTCTCACTGAGATGTTGAGCACCTCGCTTTTTGCTGAGCACCAGCCTTTTGCTGAGGCTGGCTTTGAACTCACAATCCTCCCACCTCAGCCTCCCAAGCTGTTGGGATTATAACCACTGCGCCCGGCTAACTAAAGGAATCTTGAAAGGGCAGAGGGATGACCTGAGCTTGGCATAAGATATGTTGGCCTCACTTTTCACCCACTAGTGACAGAAAACTTGCTCTGATCCCTCTAGCTTTGTGTTGAGCAATTAAGCAAATTTCATAAGAAATTGTTAAAACCTCTGGCCCCGTGACTGGTAAATATGAGCACATTGGATACATTTGCACAGCTGTCCCCCTTCCACAGAGACTGAGTTCACTTCCAAACCCCCATCAGAGTGAACTGGCGTCTTGTGGGAAGCTCTTGGAAAGGTACACTGTGCAGTCACCCGCTCTGTCACTTTCCAGCACACCTTCATGTCCGCTCTGGTTCGGAGATGGCTTGGGTGCCCCCCGAGGTCCCTGGGATGATAGGTTCCAGTCTGAGCATGGTGGTTTGTGGAGGTGCCATGGAATCTTTAAGAAATGGAAACTGGTAGGAGGCGCTGGGGTCGCTGGGACCCTATTCTGACTGATGATGTTTCTCTCATGAGTTCTCACAAGAGGCTTGTTGCAAAGGGGGTGATCCTGGATCCTCCCTCTCTCTGCTTCCTGGCTCAAGATGGGACTGCTTTCTCCAGTGAACTCTGGCCATTGTTCCTCTCCAGAACCAAACTGATTCAGGCACCATGACCTTGAATCTCCAAAACTGAGCCAAGTCAACCTTTTTTTTTTTAACCCCTCGGTAGGCTGTGTCAGGTATTTTGGTATAGTGATGCAAAGCTGACTAATGTAGTATCTGTGGCTGTCCCTCAAAGGGGTAGAATTGGTTCTGCCTGACTTCATCACTACCTTTTGGGCTGGGAAGGAGAACTAGGTCTTCTGCAGCATTGGAATGAAATGGGAGGAAAAAAGAAATTTGAGACTCATTTCCATTTAGTTATGGAAACTTTTGTGATGCAGGTGGGTTTTTGATGACCCAGGCAAGAAAGGACATCTTGTTTTTTGGGGAGAAGGACACCTTCTAGAAGGGAAGCAGAAGGTGAATATTTGTGAAGGGCAGTCTCCCTGAAGGAACAACATTTTCTGCAAAAAACATATATGCAAGAAATTCTTTCTAGTTTAATTCTTTTAAGTAAACTCTGGAAACGGTCAGTTCCCATTCAGAGAGGAATGGCGTATTAGTTTGCTCAGGGCTGCTGTAACAAAGCACCCCGTGCTGGCTGGATTATGCAGCAGCATGTGTTGGTCTCAGTGTTCTGGAGGTCAAGAAGTTCAAGATCAAGGTGCTGGCAGGGTGGTTCCTTCTGAGAGGTATGAGGAAGAGCCTGTCCCAGGCCTCTCTTGCCTGGCTTATAGATGGCTGTTTTCATCTTCACAGGCCATTTTCTCCCAGGCGTGTCTCTCTCTGGCCAAGTTTACCTTTTGCATAAGGACACTATTCATGTTGGATTGGGGCTCTTCCTAGGGACCTCATCCTAATTTAATCACCTCTATGGAGACTCCATCTTCAAGTAAAAATCCAATATGAAGTTCTAGGGTTTAGGATTTCAACATTTGAATTTAAGGAACTTGGGGGTGGACACAGTTTGATCCATCAGTCTGGCCTTTCTCTTGGTGTCTCTCCTGCGGTGCCACCAAGGGCCCCAGAGTAGTCTCTCCCTAGCCACCTGAATAGGCTCGATACACAGAGGGTTCTAGAGCATGGTACCTGTCAAAACCAAACCACAGCCAAGCAGGCTGAAGTACTTCATGTACAGTGTTTCCTGTGTGTAGATTGGAAAAGCTTTTTTAAAAAAGAAAATGAGACAGGGGCAGGAGGATGACGATTGGTAGATGGGAGAGCACAAGAGCAGAAGTCAAAACTGTCATGGAGAGAAGAGCAAGAGACTCGAATTGCATGCAGAAATCAGTACAGAGCAGGGAATCATTCCACATCTGTCAGGGAGGGAGGTCAGGGTTTTGAATAAATGATACAAGGAAAGCTGGCTAATTATTTGTAAAATAAAACTTTGCTCTTGAGACTACAATACATTCTAAACTGAATTTTATGGAACCAATCTAGACGTCCATGAACAGATGATTAGATAAAGAAATTGTGGTTATATAGACACAGTGGAATATGACTCAGCCATACAGAAGAATGACTTTATGGCATTTTCCAGTAAATGGATGAATCCGGAGACTATCATGCTAAGAGAAATAGGCCAGTCCCCCCAAAACAAAGGTCAAATGTTTTCACTGATATTTGAAAGCTAACCCACAAGAAAAGGGGGCAGGGAGAAGAGAAGTTCCATAGATTAGACAAAAGGGAAGGAAAAGAAGGGAGAGGAGATAGGAATAGGAAAGACAGTAGAAAAGCATCTAACCTAACTTTCCTATGAAACCTATGAAAATACCTACATGAGCCCCACCACCATGCCCACCCACAAGAATGGAATCCTAATTAGAAGATGTATCTATGCTTACATAATTTTATCAAAATGTATTCTATTGTCATATATAATTAAAGAACCAATAAAATAGAATTAAAAAATAAGTATATCTAAATGAAATCATAAAACTACTAAAACTTAGGTGAACAGTTTAATAATATTGTGGAGTAAAGAGGTCGTTCTACATATGATAGACATAGGAATTCACAATAGATAAAGACTTATAAGAATGACTTCCTAAAAGAAAACCCTTATGCAAATGAAAAAAGAAAATCAGTAAAAAAAAACCCTGTAAGATACATTTATTTTCAGTGCTTATGATAGAGCTCCAATAGCTTTAATATGTAATAAGTTCTTTTGAATCAATAGGACAAAGAACATAAGGGAGAATCCGCAGGGCCATTTGGTAACAGCTTTGGATGAAACACGCAACTACTTTGACTCAACAATTTCACCTTCGGGAACTTATTGCACATACATATTAACAAAAGTGGGGAAATTTTTATGTATGCATACAGTAATGCATTGCAACATTTACTTTTGTAATAGCAAAAAAAAAAAAAAAAAAACCCCAGGAAAAAGAATAGCTACAGGAAGGGACCTGGAAAGGTACAGGTTATAATAAATTATAACCTGTCCATGCATTATGATCTCTGCAGTCTTTTTACAAATATAGATATTAATTTGTATCTTGACACCAAATTATAATGATATCAAAACTATATTAGTGAAAAAGCAGGTTGTCACATGTCACTCTATATTTTTCAAAACTCATGCAGGCACATAATGCAATTGACATTGGATTTTCATTTACCACATAACAGTGCATATCCAACTATGCAAATATGTGTGTGTGTGTGTGTGTGTGTGTGTGTACGTAGAACAATCTGGAAACATGAGTACCTAAGAGAGAGCAGCATTCATCTGAGGAGTAGACTTGGTCTGGAGAAAAAAAAAGTGAAATATGCATTTTTACTCTGTGTCTTTGCAAAGAAGGTGAGTGTGTGTCTTTTTCAAATTAGAAAAAAATAAAATAGGGTTTGCTTGGGGGTGGGGGATGAATAATATGAGAGAGAAGAAAGAAAACTTATTTGGAAACTCCCATCATGACTGTTGGGGCGATTCTGCCTTGTAGTGAGGAGTGAGCTCAGGTGGCAGCCCTGATTCTCAAACATATTTGCACACCATGACCCTAGGAGCCTGTCTCAATCCTGATGCAGAGGCCCTCCACCAAGAATGCTGGGGTGGCCCAGGGTACAGCCTCCCAGCCCATCCCTTGATAGAACTAGTTAGTAGGATTTTATAGCACACAAGCACATCTTGGAAGGAGGTTTCCACCAGACTGGAATCAACTTGGATGCCGTGTATAATGGCGATGGTGTGTGCCTTTGATTGTGGGACAGAATGAAGTAGTCTCTCCCTATTTAATGCATGTGTGTGTGAGAGAGAGACAGAGATACAGAGAAAGAGAGAACTCATGCACTGTTGTGGAGGTCTCACTGCACGGGAACTTGCATTATAAGTCTGTGAGTCTGCAGAATTTGGAGAGGAAGGCGTTCGAGAGTTATCAGTGCCCTCCCAGCAAGTGAATAGCACACTTGGAGGAGGGGATGCACATCAAATAACTTCCAGAGAAGGAATGTGTGCACCCACCTCCATGCCATTGTCTGCACAGGATGATCGGAATCGATTGCCTCCATCCTCGGGATTTACATAACCCACTGCACTTAGTCACTATCAGACCATGTGTCATGTGCCTGCTAACGTGAACTGTTATTTTTTTTTTTTTCCCATGAGAAGGATACAAACAGCCTCACTTCTGGTTGAGTAGTTGGGCTATGTTTGGTCTCTTGGTGGCTATGGCTTGGCATCCGGGTCTTGCAGGCTGCCATAGACGTAACCTGAAGGCTGCTCTTGTGTGGCCCATCTGAACTGTGCTGTCACCTCCCAGCCATGACTGCCTCCATCCACACTGTACACACTCACCCAGGACAGTCCCAGAGCTCACACCATGCACTTTGTAAGGAAATCCCTAGGACTATGGCTTTGTCCCATAAACGTCCAGTCCCAAAAGCACAGTTCCAAGAGTCCTCTCTGAGGGAGTGTAGTTGGCGCAAGCAGACCAGGTCCCTGGACGTGGGGCACAGAGTTTGCTTGAGTTGCCTAAGCTCTTGCTACCTCACCTGCAAAAGGAGGCTAAAAATACCTGCCCCTGGGATTGTTGTCAGGCTCTGAGGAGCTCCCTGCAAAGCACAGAGACCAATACTTGTGAAGAACAGGCCGTCTGCAAAACGTTCATGGTCAAGTTCAGAAAATCGGGGATAGATAGCTGCAGGTTACCTGGGGTTTGAAAAAAGGGGTTGTGTATGAGTCACATGAATTTAAGACACGTTATGGGAGGGTCACAGCAACAGAATGGCGGTTGCCCAACAGGGTCTCCTGACTTTGAAGCAAGCTTTCTGTAAGCTGATCATGTGTTGGGGAATTAGTAAGTTAGGTTGAACGAGGAAGAGAGAGAGTGTATGTTCCCCACTCCCATCCCTAGTCCTTGGACAGGGACACCCTTCCCCATACCATTACTTTTACTTTGAAGCCCTAAAACCTTTGTCACATGATTTTTGACCTCTATTGTATACTTTTAAAGCATCCAATTGGGGACCATGCCCTGGACATTTTTGTAGATTTGTACTTCTAGAAGGATACCTTCTTTGCATGTTCTGGGTCCTCTCAAAGTTCCTTTCTAACACTAGAAAGGCAATATGTCAATCAATGGAAGGGTAACTGATATGATTCAGCAATCTGTATACGGGGTAAAATTGGGAGTTCATAACCCACTTGAACCAAACCGTGTAATATGATGTATTAAGAACTATGTAATATTTTGAAAGACCAATAATAAAAAAATTAAAAAAAACGTTCCTTTCTAATAGTTTTAGAGAAGCTTTGGATATAATAAACTAGATATTTGGAGAAAAATGTAACCATCCTTTTAATTAAAAAATAAATAAATAAAACAGTAGAGCCTCCAAATTTGGCCCAAGTAGGAGACATTTCTGGAAGGGAGAGGTATCTGAGCCACCCAGATACTGTTCCTGGGGTATGTTTATGTGATACCCTCATGACCTGCAGTCCCCACCGCCCTGGTCTCAGGGAGGGCACGGCCTGGTGCCCAGGTGTGTACAGAAGGCCTCTCTCTGACTTCCCCCATGGAGATTCCACATGGAGCCATTTATATTTCAATTACTTAAAATTAAATAAATATGAAAATTAAGTTCTCCAGTCACGCCAGCCACACTTGCAGGGCCTGCGGCCACACGTGACTTGTGGCTCTGTGTCAGACATAGGTGACAAGCATTTCCATGGTGGCAGCAAGGTCTGCTGGATGCCAGGTGGGACTTGAGCCCACGGCGTCAGCCCACAAGGAGCCCAGGGGTGCAGCTGGCCTTGACCTGCTGCCCACCTTTCCTGGTCGATCATGCCCAGGACTGAAATGGTCCACTCAACACAGCAGCCTTCCCGACACACGAGTGTGTACCTGGGAGGGGAGGGGGGATAGTAGAGGACAGGAAGGGCAACAGAATACAACAGACACTAGTATGGCAGTGTGTAAAAACGTGGATGTGTAACCGATGTGATTCTGCCATCTGTATACGGGGTAAAAATGAAGTTCATAACCCACTTGATTCAAATGTATGAAATATGATATGATGTGTCAAGAGCTTTGTAATGTTTTGAACAACCAATTAAAAAGAAAGAAAGAAAGAAAAAAGGGGCACACCCAGGGCTGTAGAGTGTGTGGCACGCTCCCAGTGAGTCAGCAGGGGACTGGGCCAGTTCCCACTGGTGGCCTCGCAACAGTCTTACACATGGGAACTCAGCTTTGGGGAAATCCAATTAAGGAATCCTCGGATTAAGTGGCTCAGCAGACAGCCGGCCCTTGGTATCCACAGCTTCGGCAACATGGCAGGATCTAGCCAACGTCATACAGAGAACATTTAGAAACGATTTCATCTGTGCTGAAATGTGTGCGCATGGCCATCTCCTGTGATTATTCCCTAAACCACACAGTGTGGCGGTCATCGGCAGGACCTTTACATTCTGTTAGGTATTCGAGGTCATCTGGAGATGATCTAAAGTGCATGGGAGGATGGTATAGGTTAAATGCAAATACCCTGCTGTTCACGCCAGGGACCTGACCTGCTGTGCATTTGGATGTCCATCTTTCTGTTCAGGTCAGTGTCAATGTTGTGGTAAGTACTTTCTAGCTCTGAGGGTACTTCTGTGATCTGGATAGTTGTGTGGTATACAATACCTTTTTTGTTTTGTTTTGGTACTGGGAATTGAACTCAGGGGCACTCCACCACTGAGCCACATCCTCAGCCATATTTTGTATTTTATTTAGAGACAGGCTCTCACTGAGCTGCTTGGCACTTCACCAATCCTGAGGCTGGCTTTGAACTTGTATTCCTCCTGCCTCAGCCTCCTGAGCTGCTGAGATTACAGATGTGCGCCACCACACCTGGCTGGTACACCATGTCTTGTTAACATCAATCCAAGTGCTTGTTGCAGAGTGTTTCATAAAATAATCACCAAATTCAAAATTGTTTTGCAAGAGGTTTTTGATAGGCAACATAATAACTGCTGGACAACATAACAATTTTGAAGATGTTAAAATAGCTACATTCTCACATTACTAGAATGATGATTTTTGAAAGATAAAAAAAGGTAAGCAATGATTCTCTCTCCTTCATCCCTCTCCTTTGTTCTTTTCCTCCCTTGTCTTCCTCTTGTGTTCATGTTACTCATATCAGCACTGGGCAACTTTTGTGGTTGAGCATGGTATTTCCATTGCTCCAAGGTTCTGGGGAAAAAAGATGCTGCCTTAGGAAAGGAACATGCCTTGTATTAATTTAACTTCATAAACACAAGTAGTTTTTCATTTTTGTGTTTTTGGAAAATATCACATTATAAAAAGTCAAACATATTTTAGAAGCTAAAACAGAGACCACCAAAGAAGGACAAATACACTGCCTGCCTCATGACCCTACGTCCATTAAAGAACTGTCTTTTCCCCTCTTCTCTCCCACCATAAATCATAGTCCATGGGGTATTAAAAGCCAGCCTGTCCCTTACCAGCGCCTTTACACCACCTTCTCAGCCTCAGAGCCAGGGCCCTCCTTAGGGCCAGGGTGCTGTTACTTGACTGTCTAGGAACCAACAGTGTAAAGGATAAAAAGCTGCTGAAGAGCCCAAAATAGTGAATTCCCAGGGTTCTTGACCTGTTGCCTGCCATCATTGAGTTCTCTTTGATTCCCCACCTCTGTGTGCCCTCAGCCCCAAGGGACTTATCCTTGGTTATCACATCAAAAGTCTCTACAGAATGTGGTGTAGGAAAGACTCACATTTGGCTCCAGGATGACTGACAGCCTCAGAGTTAAGGTGTCACGATGGGAAAAGAAAACACACTGGTGAAATGCACCTAAAACCTGTTTACATTCCTGAACCTTCGTCCCCTGGCAAACATCCCTTTCAAAAGAATAAAACCAAAGCTCTCCCTCCGCTGGGGGCCATCCATCCTGACATTGGTCAGTGCCCTATCTCCCTTCTCCTGGGAGAAGCCCTAATAAAACCCTTGCCCACGTGTTCTCTCACCTGACAATTTCCTTTCTACTGTCACCAAGTCAGAGTTCCTGTGTCTGTCCAGCAGCATCAAAGCTACTTTGTAAGTCTCCCATGCTAAAAATTTCAAACATACCAAAAAACGGAGACTTTGGTGGGATAACCTCTCGTATCCATGATCTGACTTCAACAGTTATCCACTCATGATGGTTTCCTTTCATTGATCTTCTCCCTTTTGTTTCAAGATATTGTAAAAATGTTGTGGAACATTTCAAACCAAACTCTAGGCATCGTGCCATGGAGCAATAGACACTTCTCCACACACAACTGGCATACGCTTCCTGTTGGAGGGCCACCAGGCTGCCATCACCTCCGATAAGATTAAATATTCCTTCACATTGCTGAATACACATTCCATACTCAACTTCCCTGATTAGCTTAAAAACATTTTCATAGTGAAATTGTTTAAATTATAATATAAACAACGACCATAAATTGGACTTAGTTCTTATATGTTCTTTTTTTTCCATTTGCTTTTGGGGGAGTTTGGAGGAGAATGTAAAAAATTTTACTGAGAAACCTCACATGCTGCATCTTGGGTTGTTTCTTTGTGAAATCATTCAATGTGTTCTTCTTTCTGAATGTGTGTCCTATATGTTGGTGGTCAGACACAGAGTTATGATTAATCCAGGTTAAATGTTTTATAGATGGTGTTATGAACCTCCCATAGGATTCATTAGGAGGAATTTAATCTTTTTAACATCTTACTTCTATTAATGCTAAGCTAAACAGAACATTGAGATGTGTTGGTCTGATCTTCCCAACATATAATTTTATATCAACCAGTCCTAGCAAAATGCTGATCTTCTAATTCCATTATTTCTTTTGCATTTATTAGGTGAAATTTTGTATAAAGAAAACCCTTAGAAAATGGAAAGATTTTTCATGTTCCTGGATAGGCAGAATTAATATTATCAAATGGCCATACTACCAAAAGTGCAATTCAGATTTAATGCAGCTCCTATTGAGATCCCAATGACGTTCTTCTCAGAAATAGAAAAAGTCATCATCAAATTTATTTGGAAAAATAAGAGAGCGAGAATAGCCAACTCAATCCTTAGCAAGAAGAGTGAAGCAGGAGGCATCACAAGACGTTAAATTATACTACAGAGCCATTGCAACAAAACAGACATGAAGACCAATGGAACAGAACAGAAGACACAGAGACATACCCACATAGTTATTTCATCTAGACAAAAGCACCAAAAACATACATTGAGAAAAGATAACCTCTTTAACAAATGGTGCTGGGAAAACTGGAAATCCATATGTAACAGAACAAAATTGAACCCCTATCTCTCACCCTGCATAAAAGTCAACTCAAAGTGGATCAAGGGCGTCATAGGCATTAGACCAGAGACCCTGCACTTACTGGAGGAAAAAGTAGGCCCAACTCTCCACATGTCAGCTTAGGAACTGACCTCCTCAACCAGACTCCTAAAGGGCAAGAAGTAAAATCAAGACTCAATAAATGGGATTGTATCAAACCAAAAAGCTTCTTTACAGCAAAAGAAACAATCAAGAATGTGAACAGATATCCCACAGAATGGGAGAAAACTTTTACCACCAGAACCTCAGATAAGGCATTAATTTCCAGGATATATAAAGAATTCAAAAAACTTAATACCAGAAAAATAAATTCAATCAAGTAATGGCCAAAGGAACTAAACAAACACTTCCACGGAAGTAAAACGAATGGTCAAAACTTACATGAAAAAATGTTCACCATCTCCAGCAATTAGAGAATTGCAAATCAAAACTACACTTAGATTTCATCTCACTCCAGTCAGAATGGCAATTATCAAGAGTAAAAGCAACAATAAATGTTGGCAAGGATGGTGGGATAAAGGTACTCTCATGCATTTTTGGTGGGACTGCATATTGATGCAATCACTATGGAAAGCAACATGGAGATGTCTTAGAAAACTTGGAATGGAAGCACCGTTTGACCCAGTTATCCCACTCCTTGGTTTATACCCAAAAGAACTTAAAAATAGAATACTACAGTGATGCAGCCACATTGTAGTTTATAGCAGCTCAACTCACAGTAGACAACCTATGGAAACAACCTAGGTACCCTTCAACAGATGAATGGATAAAGAAAATGTGGTATATATAAACAAAGGAATATTATTCAGCCATATAAAGAATGAAATAATAGCATCTGCTGGTAAATTGATGGAATTGGAAAATATCATCGCTAAGCGAATAAGCCAACCCCCACCCCCAAAACCAAAGCCTGAATGTTTTCTCTGATTTCTGGATGCTAATCCAAAACAAGAGATGTTGGGGAGGGGAATAATAGAAATCCACTGGAGTAGACAAAGGAAAGCAAAGGGAAGAAAAGGGGGAGGCAAATAGAGAAGACGGTAGAATTAATCAGATCTAACTTTCCCAGCCTTGTATTTTAATACACAATCAGAGTGAGGTCACATCATGTACAACTATAGAGTGGGATCCTAAATAGAATAAGTTATATGCTATGTATGTATAATTTGCCAGAATACATTCTACTGTCATATATATATATATATATATATATATATATATATATATATATAATAAAACCTTTTCTAATCTAATGATGGGTTTAGTTAGCTTTTTGCTGCTGAAACCTAAAGAACTGAGGAGAACAACATAGAGGAGGAAAAGTTGATTTGGTGCTCATGGTTTCAGTCCATAATGGCCAATTCCATGGCTCTGGGCCAGAGATGAGGCAGAACAGCATGGTGGAAGGGTGTGGCAGATGAAAGCAGCTCAGGACAGGACAAGAGAAAGCAGAGAGAGACTAAGCTCAGCTCACAAAATGCACACCCTGAAATGTACAACCCCAGATGACCCACCTCCCCAGCCACACCCTACCTTCCTATCCTTACTACCCAGTTGATCACTTTCGGAGGATTAATGCACTGACTAGATTAAAGCTCTTGTAACCTCATCGTTTCATCTCTGTGCTTTCTTGCATTGTCTTCCACAGGAGCTTTGGTGGGACACCTCATATCTAAACCATAACATCATCCTTGAATCTTCCTGATCTTTGTGTCCTTGCCCTTGTGCATTTGAGGAGGTGGTCACCTCTTCCAATCTTTACAAACTGCCTTCAGCAGGGAGAGGCTCAAAGCATTGACCCCACCTTGGTTGCTGTGCAGACCACCTGGTAGCACCAGAGGACCTGGTGAAGAAACTTGTGGCTGAGCTCTGCAGTTGGGCAGGGAAGCCTGCTATGTTCTCTAACTGGGTGAGACCACTGGCTGGCCTCTGCAGTTGGACACAGCTAGTTGGAGGCACTCCTTGGCCAGGCCAGGTGGGTTGGACTCCTTAATGTAGCCAAATCCTGACAAGGGTCTTGGTTGATCAGGACCACTACTGGGAGCGTAGACCTTCTACCATGTTTTGCGTAGCAGTCCCTGCAAGCTCCTTCTCCTTTGCCCTGTTCCTAGCTGGCCTCATGGGGTCTACGGATGCCCATTCCCCTGTGATCCACATGAGGTGAGACAGAAGTGGTCCTCTCAGGTAGCACCCTGAGTTGATGGGAAGGTGTATTTGCCTCTGTCTCTCTTTACTTCACTTGATAAATCAGACACCAAAGGGATCCTTCTCAGTGTGGGACTCTCTCTCTCCTATTGGAGTAGAAAAACAAAATCAATGTAAAACTGCTTCCTCTTACCCTTCTTAAATACAGAATCTTTTCCTTTTGCGCCCCACCAGAGTACCTCCACCTCACTCTTGCAAAGGCTTCATCATCCAAATTGGTGTTTTCAAGAGACTACGGCTGGGAACCTTCTCTTCCACCATCTAGACACTGATACTCTCTCCTTCACTTTGGAAGGAGTTTTTTCTGAACCTCGAGGTTTAGGCTGCTAAGGAAACATTTCAAAGCTCTTCTATAGTTCAGCCTACTCCTATCTTTGCTGCAGTTTTCTTCCTTGTTTCTCTGTGTGCAAGGTGTTTTATTTTCTTCCAGGTTTTGTTGTCTTTGGTTTTCTGTACTCTAAATAGGCTGAGGTGTGCTCCTTTTACTTATCTTGATTTATATTCACATTTGGGGGACTGTATCCCTCTGTGAGTGACAGAGAGAAAAGGAGAAAGAAAGAAAGAGTGAAAAGTGTATGAAGAACTGGTACGGGAAGCCTGGGAGGACAGGTAAGAGAAGGACGCGTGAATAATGGTGACCTCTTGGAGCCAATATTCCCTTTTCAAGACACATAACTCCCATTCTCGCGCCATGGAACTGTGTGCATGTGCCTTTAAATACCTTTAAAGGAAATGCCTTTAAGGATTTCTTGTTGGTGAAATCCGCCAAGATCCCCACTTTCCATGCATTTTCATTATTGGTAGTATTTTACTCTCCATCTGATATAAAGACCCTCGAATCCCTCTTCTTACCATATTGCATAGTCTGCCATATTGCAATTACCAAGTTACAATTGGTTCAATTGCCTTTTTTTCCTTTAGTAACCACCTACTGCACTAAACCCATCTTTAGTATTATACAGAGTTGGAATGGGACTAAATAAGTAATTTTGTTTCTTTCCAAACGAGTGGATGTGAAAATCTTAAATACAAAATCTTTCTAACTATACAAATCAAAAGATATTTTAGTCTCAAAATCTTTTTTTTTTTTTGTCTTTTAAATTTATGTAGCTTCCTGCAAATGGTTAACACGTTTTTTGGTTTTAAAATAGATTAGTACTCTGGTCTGGTATATTACATGGAGAGAGAGAGCTTTAAAACAATTCTTTATATATTCTAAACTAATATATTCTAATGATGAAGAATATATTCACAAGTTAAAACCTTTCTGGCGGGGCATGGTGGTGCATGCCTGTAATCTCAGTGGCTTGGGAGGCTGAGGCAGGAGGATCAGGAGTTCAAAGCCAGCTTCAGCAACAGCGAGTCACTAAGCAACTCAGTGAGACCCTGTCTCCAAATACAATACAAAATAGGACTGGGGATGTGGCTCAATGGTCAAGTGCCCCTGAGTTCAGTACCCAGTACCAAAAAAAAAAAAAAAAAAAAGAAAACCCATTCTGGGTACCCCTAAGAAATTTTGAATGAGCAAGATTATGGGTAATAAACTTATTTAAATATAACCCTCTTTGAATTATCTCTATTTTCTTACAATTTAGGGAGGATTCACTCACTTCATATTTTTAGTATCTTAAAATGTGTCCTGCATGCTCTCAATATTTCAGTTTCACCCTATAATTTTTCCATTAATAAATTTGAAAGCTATTCAATAGCATCAAAGGTGAAGAAGATCTTTTAAAATACATGCTCCTCGAAGGAACGACTTCCCGGGATCTAGAATGTGGCTTTTTTTTTTTTTAAGAGAGAGTGAGAGAGGAGAGAGAGAGAGAATTTTTTTAATATTTATTTTTTAGTTCTCGGCGGACACAACATCTTTGTTGGTATGTGGTGCTGAGGATCGAACCCGGGCCGCATGCATGCCAGGCGAGTGCGCTACCGCTTGAGCCACATCCCCAGCCCCTAGAATGTGGCTTTTAAATACCTCTTTGGTATCACTGCAAAGTCCCTGAAATAATCTATCATCCAAGGGTGCACCCCGATGCCATCTGAAGGCTCTTTCGCTGCCATTCTTGGCACCTGAGTGTCATTGAGCAGGGGCCAACAATTGCTCACACACCTGCGTGGCTTTTCTGAGGGCCTTCCTCAGCTCCCTGTGCAGCTGGGGCCACAACACTGAGGAATGACTATTTTTATAAATACCAAAAGGTTCAGGAAGTTAGAAACTCCTTTATATCCATCACCAGTGATTCTGAAAATATTTCATCTGTGACTTTTCATTCCTGACAAGTTTGACATATGCAAACTGTAAAACTTCACTGTCCCCTGAGATATTTATTTACCTATATGGAAATTTTACTTACCAGAGGGTCATTCTAGGGTTCTATTTCAAATGTTTTCTACCTCAAAATTCTTCTCAAACATTGGCATTGCTCCATGAAATGGGAAAAATAATCCCTTATCTTAGAATTCTTCCCATCTTTGTGTAAATAATTACTCAGAAAATAGGATGATTTTTCTCTAGTACTACATAGTTTGCCACCTTTGACTTTATTTTTGCATTGATTTCACCCAAGATGTAATAAAATATTTTGCTTTCAAATCCCAAAGTGCTTCACTATGTCAAGTTGTGTTAATACCTTTTTCAAATAATTTATTGACATCTTAGAAGAGTGATACATATTTGACATTTTCTGTGCATTTTTTTGGAGAAAAATATTTACCTAGTTTATGCACTTACTTTGTTTTTGAAGGGTAAATATTGGGGTGCTGTCAATATTAAATATCAAACTGAGCATTATTGGGCATTTTGTTCTTATTTTTGACATTTTTAAATGAGGGCTAAATTTGCATATTTATATGTTTACATAGAACCACTGTAAACATGACTGCTACAAATGCAGATTCATAACATGGAATTTATTGATGATTCCAGCAATAACATTACCAGCAATAACATTCTCAGTGCAGAATGCTCTTCCAAAATAATGAATGACTCCAAGTACCCAGCAGAAAGATCTTCCCCTTAACTTTTATGGTAGATTCATTTCTGGAAAGTTCAGCACATCGTAATCATGTCAAAGCATCATTTTTATATATGAAATGGGGCAAAAACTCTAAACTCATGGTTTCAGCCCCATTATTTCCACTAGAACATTTCACAGTAATTTGGACAGACGATGGTTTTCTAGAGTATGGAATAGATATGCCAGATTTTGAAGGATTCTTAATGTCGAAGGGTAAGTACAATTCCAGGCCACCTTTGCTAGTCAATTTCCAAACTTCTGCTAAGAGTTGGAATTACCTCTGATAGAAATCACTGATTGATACACGGACTCCTCTTAGCAATACCATAGATAATTAGTGACTCAATTTATAGTAAAAGAAATTGAGCCCCAGAATTGAAAAAAAAAAAACAGGCTCTGTTGTAATTTCATACTGATATATTGTAGCATTGAGATGAAGAGTCGTATCTTCCTACATCCAACCCAAGCTCTTTCCACCAAGACATGTTACCGCCAATCTCTTTTGACTGAGTGAATCTACCCATTGGTGAATTTTTTTAAATGAATCAATGACTCATAATTTGGACTTACAGGTGTGTTGCAACCCCATGCTCCCCTGAGACCCACATGAGCTGTTTTTCTTTGTAATGTAGAGCAGCTATGTCCACACTACAAAGTGACTTCACACACTGTGGACTCAATGTGTCCTCTTGGATGGAGTTGGGTCACTTGAGGCAAAAATTGCTGCTGGTTTTAAATTAGACAAGTCTTCATCGCTTCTTACACTTGGTGAACCATGATGAGGCACTGTTATTACTGAAGAACTGTGATTTTTTTTTTTTTTTTGGCTGCAAGGTTTTGGAAAATTAAACAGTTTGAACTCATTTTCCTAATGTGACCTTTGAATGTTCAAAAACGGCACCGTTCCTCTCATAGATTAGTTCTCCTCAAACGTTTGACTATCAAAATGATATAATTAAAATATAAATGCCAAGAGTTTGATGGACAGTTGGGGCAACTCGACACAAAACATCTAATTAAGTCTGCAAGGTAATTCAGCAACAAGGTTTCACGTGAAATATGATGGAATGTCATCTCAGGGCATAATTTTCTGAGAAAGATATGTAAAGTCGTTTCTAACGGTTAATGTGTAAAAAGTGAATCCAATATGTTCACTCATTATCACTCTTGCCCCATTTAGGAGAAAGTGTCAAGTACTGTAATACTTTTTGTATGTCTGTCTTATGTAAACCTTACTGTGCATTATTTTTCCAATTTTGTGTATGAGAAAAGTTAAAACAGTGCAGAGAAAGTTAAAACAAATGACAAGATCTGAGATAATGAAGCTAGTAGTGTCAGATGCAATAATTCAATCTCAGTATGTTGCAAAGGCCTATCTGAAACGTACCCTGCGCTGTGTATTTATAGAACATGCATCGTGCTCCACCCACCATGAGTGTTAAGTACTAGCTTAGGAGGTTATAAAAAGTGCCATGTGTGTATGTAGCCAAAATATTCCTGCCTTCATCAAATCGTGACTATCAAACAAGCTACACCATTTTCTTATTAGTTCTAATTTTAGCAAAACGCTCATATACATAATTTTTCAACAACAACTAATAAAAACTCAATGGGAATCTTTGCTTTTGGTAAGGCACAACAGCAATAGATGCATCATTTTAAAGCTGATCAAGACAAATGAGCTGCAAAATTGGGTTGACGGGAACCAGATGTGTCTAGACTGAGCCTATCACTTCTGCCTCTGAAGGAGGCTGGACGGGCTGAGAGAGGAGAGAAACCTAGGCCAAGGCTGAGCTTTCCCCTGCTCCACCCAGGAGGAAGGTGGAAGAGACCCCACACTCCAGCCTAAGTCTTCCTTGTAGCCTGTACCTTGACTCCAACGTGGGAAACAGGAAGAGTCCCAGAAGGCCTAGAGGGTGACCAGCGAGAAGGCCAGGGGGAATGGCCACCTTGGGGAAGGAGTGAGGGCATGAGGTGTGACTCCTGTTCTGTGTGAGTGGCCACCTCAGGTTGTCACAGGTGCTGCCCACCAGGTGCAGCAGAGAACGGTCAGATTGCAGCAGAGATTCTGCAGGATGTGTGGGGCCCAGGAAGTGAAGGATGAGCCCCAGCAGTGCGCATTTCTCAAGCCAAGAGCTGCAAGTGAGAGGCCACCTGCTAGGGTCTGATAGGGTATAAGCACATCCCCCAAAGGCTCATTTGTTGGTCCTTGGTCCCCAGAAGGGCAGGACAGAGAGGTGGTGGGCCTGGTGTGAAACTTAAGTCATTGGTGTTCATTTAGGTCTTCCACCCTCGGAGCAGATGAACCCCAGTCTTCCAGGAGTGGCTCAGGTATCCCAGGACTGGGCTAGTTACTGGAGAGTGGGCTGCCATGGAATGACTTTGCCTTCCTTGACTTGCTTGCCTGTTTCCTTCTTCATGATACGATATCTCATTGGCATGCTCCTGGCTGTCATACTGTGGTAATGTAGCCATAAAGCCCTCAAAAGCAACTGAACATATGGGGCCCATCTGATCTTAAATTTTCAGCCTCCAAAACCGTGAATCAAATAAACCTCTTTTCATTATCAATGTATCCAGGCTCAGGTATTTTGTTATAGCCACATTAAACTGACTCAGACACCACCTCAGGTAGATCACCAGCGATGTGGCAAATAAAGACTGACCACAATCCATGCCAAATGAGCTGCAGAATTACCTAGTTGATTATTGTCCAAGTTGCTGAAACAGACAGTCATGAGATATATTAAATCATGGTTACTTTAAACCATTAAGTTCTTGGATGTTTTGTTATACAGCAACCATGCTGATTTGAAGAACCATTAAAAACAATTATGATGGATGCAATTAGTTTAAAACATCTCCCAAAGAGCTGGGGTCCAATTATGACAATATCAATTAGATAAAAACTTTTCTTTCTTTTCTGCATTTCCATAGAGCAGTAGGAGTTCTAAATTAGTGCAGAGAAAATAAAGCCTTCCTCTTTCACAGAAAGATGTGAATTGTTCCACCAACAGCAGAACCAGTGCTTAGAGTTCCATGATACTAACAATCTTAATTATTGATCAAAGGATTTCGTGTTAACCAAGAGAGAACAAACTTATGGATTCACACATGTTTTCATCAAAGGCAAGAGAAAAACTTGTTCCAGAAGATAAATTTTAAAAGATATTTTTATAATCATATACTATAAATCATGCTTTTGCAGAATATCAAAGGACTTGAGCTGGCCTTTTAACTCCCTGAGTTGTGTCTTCTTACATTGAATCCATTGCTTTCAAGTACTGCACTATTTAAGAGATTCCACAGGAGAGCAACGCCATTGAATTCTTTTTTTTCTTTTTTTTAATTGGTTTTATTTTTTAAAATATATGACAGCGGAATGTATTAAAATTCTTATTACACATATAGAGCACAATTTTTCATATCTTTGTATATAAAGTGTGTTCATGCCAATTCATGTTGTTATACACGTACTTTGTGGGTTTTTTTTGCATTACAATTCTTATTACACATACATACCACAATTTTTCATATCTCTGGTTGTATATAAAGCAGGTTGACACTCAATCCGAGTCTTCATACATGTACTTTGGTTAATGATGTCCATCACAATCCACCATCCTTGCATATCCCCTGCCCCCTCCCTTCTCCTCCCACCCCTCTGCCCTATCTAGAATTCATCTATTCCTCCCATGCTCCCCCTATCTGCCCCACTTATGAGTCAGTCTCCTTATATTAGGAAAACATTGGGCATTTGTTTTTTGGGGGATTGGCTGACTTCACTTAGCATTATCTTCTCCAGCTCCATCCATTTACCTGCAAATGCCATGATTTTTTCTCTTTTAGTGCTGAGTAATATCCCATTGTGTATATATGCCACATTTTTTATCCATTCATCCACAGAAGGGCATCTAAGTTGGCTCCACAGTTAAGCTATTGCGAATTGTTCTTCTATAAACATTGAGGTGGCTGTGTCCCTGTAGTATGCTGATTTTAAGTCCTTTGGCCCCACTGAATTCAACCCAAAGAAATAGAAAGAGAATAATTGGGGGGATGGCTAATTAAGAATAGAGGTACTTCGGATTAGGCAGAAGAGAGTTAAGGGAGGTAGGGGTGAGAGGGTAGGAAGGATAGTAGAATGATTCAGACATTATTACCCTAGGTGAATATATGATTATACAACCAGAGTAACTCTGCATCACATACAACCAGAAGAATGAGAAGTTATACTCCATTTATGAATGACGTTCATTCTATTGTCATGTATAACTCATTACAACAAACAAAAAACAATTATAAAAATAATAAATTGCTGTTAGTGTGAAGGAGTAACTCTTGGAGTGGCTTATCATGCAGAAACAAATGACAGGAACAACTACGGAGGCTGAGATCACAAAGAAAAGCTGAACAATCAGAAATTGCATCATTTCACATTGCATCTGATCACAAATCAGAGATCTGCAGAGATATCAGAAATTACATGCTCTAATAAAAACCTATCCCTAAACTTTTATGTCATGAAAAACATAAACCCTCAATTTTTTTTTTTTTTTTGGTGTCCAAGAATGTGTTTTCTGAAACTTCAGTCAAGTGCATTTCTAAGAAGCACTGCCCTGGGTCTGGATGTGGTTTGTCCCATCCAAAACTTATGTTGAAAGTTAGTCTTCAACATAGCCTTTAAAGATGAGGGATAGTGGGACTTTTTAAAGTGATTAGGTCATTAAGAGAGATCGGTGCTCTTCTTCTAGGTATGAATTAGTTACCCTAAGAGAAGGTTTTATAAAACAAAGCAGCCCCTTGTATTTTGCCTGTCCCCACCGACACACCTGCTAGTCCTTCAACTTTTTCACCAAAGCAGCCCGAGACCCGCATCCTATATGATTGCCCAACTTTGAACTTCCCAGCCTCCAGAACTGTGAGCCAGAATAAACCTCTTTTGATTATAATTTACCCAGTCTCGAGTATTCTGTTTTAGCAACAGAAAATAGACTGGGACAGATATTTTCATTTATTTAATCCATTTATCAAGTCAACATCAAGTGCTTCCTTTATGAGTTATTCCAGGACTGGGACTACAAGATGAAGAGACTTCCCCAGGAAGGTAACCATGGAGAAGATAGAGAGAAAACAAGTAAACAGATGAAATCCTATTGTAGTCTCAAATGGCGAACAGATCTGTTAAAAGAGATAAGCAGAAAACCTTAGAAACTGAGGACTATCTTCTTGGGAAATGACCTCTTGAGGTGAACCTGAAGGATCAAGGTGTGTGTCCTGGGATGGTCCTACTCAAAACACAGCAGGAGGAAGAAGCCTCAAGCCAGCATCCTGGGCAGCAAGGAGCTTGGACAGACCAGGAGGAGAAGGAGGACTGTGGGTGTGGCAGGGAGTGAGATTCAGAGCAGCAGGAGTGGAGGTCAGGTCAGAAGGAACCAGGTCAGAATGTCACAGGAGGACTATGGAGTGTGTGTCATGCATGACGGGAAGGTCTGATGTTTCTCCACCATTTGACCATAAGCTCTAGGAAATCTGCCTTGCTAATTTTCAGAATCCAGCACAATATCTAGTGCATGTGACAAGCTCAATAAACAGTTTTACAACTAAACTCGTGATGTCTGCCTGCAGGGGAAGGAAGAAGTGATATTCCACTGGCTCATTGATACTCAGCAGAGAATATGGTCATCCCTTGGTATCTGCAGAGGCCTGGTTCCAGGGGCCTCCCTGGATACCAAAATCCACAGAGGCTCAAGTCCCTTCTATAAAATGGCCTGGCATTTGTACACACCCTGTGAACATATACTTTAAATCACCTGTGCATCCCTCATAATACCTAACAGTGCAAATGACTTCTGAAGAGCTGTTTGTGTCAGGAAGGATGACAAGGAAAAATAAATCTGATCGTGTTCAGTGCAAATGCAATTTTTTAAAAAATATTTTTGATCCATGGTTGGTTGAATCCACAGATGCAGAACCCATGGTGACAGAGGGCCATCTGGAATTTCATTTGGTACATCTGAAAAGGATGGAGAAAGTACCAAGGTTTCCTTTACGTACCCACCAGGCAGCCTGTCCCAGGGCACAAACCCAGAGATGCACCAGTCAAAAGATGGTGCTGTGTTCTTCTAACCCATTCCAACAAAACAAAATGCAAAGGGAGAGAGGTGGGGCCCAGGGAGGGTGGAAGGGTCAGTGTGTGGCTCCTGGGTTACTCCGTGACCTTGCTCCCTCCCCCCTTTCCTCTCTCCCGTTCTCTCAGGAGCACCAGTCTTCCTGGTCCAATGATGTGATTCAATGACCAAAGTTGAAATTTGAATCAGGAACCCATCTCCAGATGGAAGATGCCTGGAGCCAGCACACTCACTGGCTCCAGCTGTGAGAGGCAAGGACAAGGACTTCCAAGCACGCTGTCACTTGCCATTTAAACCACGATCCGCTCTGTATGTTAGTTACCTAGCAGCCCATGTATAGACTGTGAAGGTACCACGCAGCTTGTGTTCACGTAACCCTGAGAGAGAGAGAGAGAGAGAGAGAGAGAGAGAGAGAGAGAGAGAGAGAGAGAGAGAACTCATGTAACTTTTATCTCAGTATAACTTTCCTATTTTATCATTAGTGATTGTTGCCAAACTCTTATGGTGCCCGATTTATAAATTAAATTTAATCAAAAGTGTGTATTTGTAGGAAAAAATATCTATAGGGTTTGGTACTCTCTAAAGTTTCAGGTAGCTCTGAGGGGTCTTGGAATATGTCTCCCACAGACAAGGGAGGACTAGGGTATGCTCCACCAAGACAGTGTACACTTTGTTGCATGGTGTCGTAATCTCTTTGTCTATGATATAAGCAGATTTCTGCAAATAGGAGCAAATGCACTTCTTAGAGTCTGTTTGAAAACTGAGCATGTACAGGGCTTAGTGTAAGTTGTTTGTAAATAGGCCTTAAATATAAATATATACTTAATCAAAGAAAGAAAATGACTCATTTGTGAATGTTTGCAAGAAATAACCTCATAATTTTCCTAGAACCCGAAGTTCAGATCTGTTACATTAATATTACTTTGATGAACTATCATGGTTCAAGGTTGGAGCCTGAAGAAAGATGCAAAAAAAAAAAAAAGCCATGAGCAATATCCAGGCACTGTCACAGTGGTTTGGGATCACCAGTTTTGGAATGAGACTGTCCTGGCTTTGTACAGCAGTTCTGCTTCTTACTAGCTATCTTATTCCTCAATCCAGTGTTTGCATGTCAGGATCAAATGTGTGTCCCACCCAGGTGGGTATCAGAGACATGCCAGTTAGCAACACCCTGTCTCTGGCACAACAGAACGAGCTCACCCAGCCTCAACCTCAGGTGTCCCTCGGCAGTGTCACACAATCAGAGCCCATCCTTTTCTGGTCTGGGATACGCATTAAATGAAATGATGAATGTGGATAATGTAAACACTTTGTCAAGGGTAACAGCTCTTTGAGGAGTACCAGAGCAATCCAGTCTCACTGTATGGAAATGACCCCAAGGAACCTCGAGATTCAAGAAGGAGGCAAACAGATCTAGAATCGCATGGAGTACAATTTATTCGGAACTTAGTGACAGAATCGTGGTCCTAGGCAGCAGCAAGACCACTGGAATTCTTGTGATTTGGGTCAGAAGGAGGGGCAGGTATATGGGTTAGGACAAAAGTGACCTTGTTGAAGCCACAGTGTACTTGGCTTAACTCAAGATTAATGTCAAAGACTTTGGGCACATTCCTGACACTGCCAGCCTTTGGGTCTTCTCCTAAAGCTCCACGTACCACTGTCACAGCTTTCTTTATTTCTACTGTACTGAGAAACTGGGGGGGATCCAACCAGGGTGACTCTGGAGCAAATATGGCAGTTATGATTCAAGATGGTTGCAGTCATGTCAAGCAGAATCCCCAGGAGAGCACAGAACCAGCTGGTAACTCAGAGGTTTCAGGTTCACAGACCTCTTCTGAAGAAAAACCCTTAACTTCTCCCTCTAGACCCTCCTACCACACTAGTTTTAAAATTAATTGGCCCATCTGTTCATAGAGCTCTTTACAAGGTTGTAATGGGATTCTCTGTGGACAAGGGATGACTTTGACCTCATTAGCAGTCTCATTGGTAACAAGATAAGTGGAGGGACGTCCACTAAGAAAAGGCTGCAGCCAGAATCTTCTCCATATATCATTTCCAGAACCTTGAATCATCCCTGATATGAATTTCAAAACAAAGTGGAAAACAATACCTTTTCCCAGAAGTGGCTGGAAAAGTATCTCTCCATTAGAAAATAATTAATAGATACAAAGCGTAAGAGAATATTCATGGGTAAGAGGGATCAATTTGTGGTTAGAAACACATGGGTATAATATATGATATCATAATCTAGCTGGTTATCAGCAAGTAGATGCATTGTTAAAACTATTAAATAAATGATTGTGGAGAGGCCGTGCTCCTTCTCTACTCAAATACCCATGCTGGTGATTATGCAGGAAGCCTGCCATACCCTTGTGTTCCACATCTGTAAATAGAACCAACTGCTGATTGAAAATATTCAGAAAAAAATAGCATCTGATTGAACATGTACAGACTTTTTTCCCCTCTAATTATTCACCAAGTAATACAGCATAGCGACTATCTACCTAATATGTACATTGTCTTATGTGTCGTAAGTAATCTAGAGATGAGTTAAAGTGTTCAGGAGGATGTGTATAGATTCTACGGAAATAATACTCTGTTATATAAGGAACTTGAGCAGGGGCACACTTTTCTATCTGTGGGAGATTCTGGAACCAGTCCTCCATGGACACCAAGAGAGGATTTTATTTATTTGGGGGTGTACTGGGGATTGAACTCAGGGGCATCAACCACTGAGCCACATCCTCAGCCCTATTTTATATTCTTTATTTAGAGACAGGGTCTCAGTGAGTAGCTTAGCACCTCGCTTTTGCTGAGGCTGGCTTTGAACTCATGATCCTTCTGCCTCAGCCTCCTGAGCTGCTGGGATTACAGGCATGTGCCACTGCGCATGGCTTAAAAGATTTTTATGATGAACACTTTCAGGTGTAGCAATTCATTACTGTCCCCACCTCCCACTTATACCTGGCCACGCACATGAGTCAACTGATCTACTGACCTTTAAAGGGACTTAGACGAATGGTTCCTTTATTCTCTATAGCAACATTTCCAGAATCTGTATCCTCTTGTTCATCCTTCCAAAGAGGCCTCCAATTTTATTATTACCTATTAAAATACATCATTTAAGCACTTTTATTTTTTGACACTCTAACAACACCACAGGTTGCAATGAGAGTGTCTAACTGTGTGTGGTTCATAAATCTACTCAATGGCCTCTCCCGGAGCACCTGTGCTGGTGACAAGTGTGTGACAGGCAGTGATCTGAGAGGGGCCCTTCTGCCAAGTCCCAGCAGTACCCAGTCCAATTGAGTGCATGGAGGAAAGCCGCCATCTCAGGATGTCTAAATTCACAGGAGAAGAGAGTGTCATCTTATAACACCCCCAAAAAACAAGTTTAGGGACATATTTTGAGATCACTGAAATGAGAAATGAGAGCCTGCCCCCTACAACACCTAAAATAAAAAATGACAAATAAGAAACAGTATAAAATAATCCTAACAATAGCACCCTAAGAAAGGAAGGACTTCTGTGCTACCACAAAGTCAGAACTTTCCAGGAATTCCCTCTGGTGGGCACAACGTCCTACCGTGGGGTCTCCACCTGCATTTAAGGAACCGTTACAGAGGGGAGGGGAGAAGTCGTAAGGGACTCCTAACACTGCATCAGGGTGGACCTGTTTCTTAGATGGAATGACCCACTTTAAGCATGAGCAACATGGAAAAAAAAAACCTTGTTCCCACAGACATTGGACATCATAAATGAATGAATGTTTCAATGATTTAAAAAAATAAGAAAAAAGGGAAGGTAGCAGATAGAAATATAATATGAAACTGCACACAGAAAGATCTAGTCCAGAAAGAAAAAAATCATCTGAGATCAACAATTTGAATCCAAACGTCTCCAATATGTACTTGATCAATGTAACAGCAGGAACTATAATAAGTCCAATCACTCATGACCCAGAAAGCTTACACATGCAGAAGGAAGAAGGGAATCGGATAGAAGGCATTTAAAGAGGAGATGACGTTGATGAAGAACAGGTACGTCCAACACAAAGATCTGTGTGGTCAGTGCATTGGGGTCCAACAGAGGAAAGGGGAGTGTACTCAAAATACAATAGAAGGGTTTTCCTAAACCTCAGGAATAACCGAAGCTGTAAGTCTAGAGGGTAAACCACCATCTCCCCAAACCTGCAAAAAAAAAAAAAAATCATTTGCAAAGACAACTTGTTTTTAAATTTAATTCTCAAAAACCAGACATCTTAGGACAAAGAAATCATGCAATCAAGGGCAAGGGTAGATACAAAATGACAGCCTGCACCTAATCGGCCCAAGGAAACAGTGGCGTTCCAGGTTACAGGCTACAGAGGCTGCAGCACAGGTGTGGGGACTTAGGACCTCCAGGGCAGGCCAGCTGTGATTCAAAGCTGTCATGAGATGGAGCAGCTCACCCAGGAAATGATTCAGGAGCTCACACAGGAAGTGATTCATGCTGCCTTAACAAAATCCCAAAACCGAGTGGCTTACAAACAACAGATGTTTGTTGCTCACAGTTGTGGAGGCTGGAGGCCCAAGACGGTGGCACTGGCAGATTTACCATCTGTCAAAGGTTCTCTTGTTCTTAAATGGGGTCGTCTTATTGTGAACTCACATGGTGGAAGGACTAAGGCAGGTCTCTGGGACCTCCTTTAAGAGATGTCCATGGATCAGGGCTTCACCCTCAGGATCTAATCATCCCCATAGGCCAACGTTTACCACCCTCACAGGGAGGTTAGGAATTCAACCTCTAAACTTTGTGGCAGGGGCAGGGGTGGCCAACATTCAGGCCACAGCAATTGCCATTGTGTGATGTTTGCAAGAAAAGAAAAAAAGCTTGAATGTGGATGTTCAAGTGATGGAAGAGCTGCCAGTCAAAGTGAGGGGGATACAGACGGACTTAGGCAGCCAGGGCAAGAGGGCGAGTGAGGAGTCTGGGGTCAGGGCCAGAAGAAAGGAGCGGGGAGAGGGTCTTCTGACGAGGTTGACCTCCTGCTGAATGAGAGCGCTTGTGGACACAAGAGGGGGGACCCAATCAGACACACACTTCTGTCCTCATGCACCTAAACGGAGGACCCAGTAGAAAAACTAAAACAGCTGCATGGACAGAGGGGACACCGATCAATAATAGTGAGGAGTGTGTGGACAGGGGATGAGATAAGGAAAGGAGGAAATTCCAGAGATCACAAAAGAACAGGCTGAAACTCTTCGACCAGATGGCCAGCTCCAGGGCCCTTCTCTCCAGAGAAATCTCTCTCTGTTTCTCTGTCTCCTTTCAATAAACCTACTTCTTGCTTGCTATCTCTGTGTTCTTTGCTGCACGGAGACAACAAATCCAGCACCCCTCGACAGTAACAGGAGTCTCAGCACTCAGGGAAACATGTAAATATAAAACGAAGACAAAATTTCCGAGCACAATTTAGTTCCAGAAGGTACATTTTATGAACCTAAATGTGAGAAACATACTTATCTGGAGAAACATGCTCACCTACCCAAACCCAAAGAGTGGGCTTAGAGACACGAGGGGGAGAGAGAGAGAGAGAGAGAGAGAGAGAGAGAGAGAGAGAGAGAGAGAGAGAGAGAGAGAGAGAGACTGACCTTAATGACAGTCTTGCAAGATTGGGTGCCTGGGAGTCAGGGCCCCACAGGATGGTTGCAACCAGTATTTTACTCCTGGTGTGCAAGGTCCTTCTCCTGGTTCCTTATTGGCTGAGTACTATGGGGTACAGAGTCTACCCAAATGTCACCTAGGCTTTACTGTCCCCTATTGGGTTATTTAAAGACATGTACCTTTACTTGTTCCCATCTCCCTCTGGGAAAGAAAGCCTTCTTGGGGTGCACACATTCTGTCACGTACACAGCTTTTACTTCTTTGAGTTACTCTTCCTTAACAGAGAGTTTCCCATCTCCATTGGTCAGGTCCACTCTTTCCTCCACCTGGGAAGGGTCAAGGGGCTCTTAGGCGTATGGACTTTGGATCTGTCACATCTGTAGGCTGCAGTGCTATTGTGTAACTTTCCCTCCTGCTTGATTTCCCCTCGGACTGCCCTTCTGACATCCCGATTTTATCTTTAAGGTTAAATACTGTATCCTGGTAATGGGCCACCCAACTTTATGTTTCTCACATAAAGAAATGAAAACCCACATAAAACCAGCAAGAATCAGGGAGGAAGCAGGAAATGCAAGGACTGTCATTTCCTCATCCGTCGTGGCCAGATGTGAAAGGTTGAGCCCAGAAGGGGCCTTTGGAGTATTCCTTGGAGTGGGAAGGGAACTACCCCAGAACTAAAAATAAGGTTCGAACCAAGGAAAGTTTGTAGGTGGAGGGGGAGGAGAGAGGAAATAAAAGAGTGGCAATTTTCTCTTAGTCATAACAGAGTCAACACAGGCTCTGGAAGAGTGCTAAATTCAGAAACAGGGTGTTAAGTATATCTTGAAGAAGTTAAAAAAGAACAACTACGAAAACCAAAAGCAGATCATACGACTTCCAAATCACCAACAGGCCAACCCACATGGACAGGTCCTCATATATAAAACAACACCGAAAAAGAAAGATCAGCCGGAGAGCAAAAAATAGAAAAATAAGGGGGGTGGGAGGCTTAAAATAAGGTGATCTATTAAGTCACAACATATGATACATCGATATTGTGTGATAGATGATCTTGTCCTTTAAAAAAGGATTTTATAAAGTTGAGTAGGAGAGGCTAACCCTGCATGAGCCAAATGGACAAGAAAGGAAGTTAGTAAAAAATGACAATATCAGACACAAGAGGCCTCATCTTAAAAAGGAGGTGGGGGGAAAAGGCGGTAAGAAAAATCATAAGTGATTACTTTTTTCCAGAGGCAATATTTTGCGATGTTTCAAAATTGGAGGAAAGAGATGACTTACTCTAAAAATGTAAACTGCTCAAAGTGAACCAAAAGGAAGACCAATTTTCACTGAGGGAAAAATAAAGAGCAAGGCGAAGGAGCACATGCCTGTCATCCCAGAAGCTTGGGAGGCTGAGGCAGGAAGATCTCTAGTTCAAAGCCACCTTGTCAACTTAGGAAGGCCCTAAGCAACTCAGCGAGACCCTGTCCCTAGATAAAATATAAAAAAGGGGTTTGGATGTGGCTCAGTGGTAAAGTGCCCCAGGTTCAATTCCTGGTACCAAAAAAAAAAAGAGAGAGAGAGAGAGAGAGAGAGAGAGAGAGAGAGAGAGAGAGAGAGAGAGAGAAAGAGAGAGAGAGAATTTCCCTTAACAAAAGGATGAAGCCCACTGATTCCACTCACCAGCTCAAGTTGTGGATGTTAGCACAGGAAAGACACAGGACACTTCTAATTCATTTTAAAAAGTCAGCATAACTATAATTCTAAAATAAAAAGGTGGGACAGAAAAATCACAAATACAGCTATAAAAATTCTAAACAAAACATTAGCACTGAGAATTGAAGAAATTTACATGAAAATGCCGATAATATGTTTTAAAAGCCAGGAGTCAATAGTATCCTAAATATTTCTTCAAAACTGACTCAATCTCAGGGCACCCAGCAGTTTTCAACATTGAGCAGTTCTAATAATACAAGACCAAAATTATAGAGCTTATACAAACATTGGAATACAAGGGGGAAGCTTAATTCTCTTTGCTGTTGATATGAGAATATCCCAGATAAGCCAAGACACTCCAGGTAAAATAAACAAGTTTGGTGAACATAAATGAAAGTCCCTAAGTGCTCACCATGCTACTATAATCTAATTTCTATCCACCGAGCACAACTGACATCAAGGATGTGAGTTTTCCACACCAAGCAATCATCCAGTTTTCTTTAGATCCAAACTGAAAAATCCGATTCAATTCTGACACTCCCCATAGCTGGTACAGACCCCATGGCTCAGGCTCACAGAACTAACCCCACTTCAGATACCAGTTGCAAGTAGTAGGTCCTCGGTTACCCACAGCTTCTGCCTGACCTGGTTCTCCCAATTCTCTCTTGGTGTTTGATAATGTGGGGGTCAAGGCCTACCCATCTCAGGGGAACATTTTACCTGTATTTGCTGCTTTAACCATAAAGTATATTAGTCAGGATGTACATAAGAGCCAGATGACAAGTTGGGTCCAGAAGGGTCCCAAGGATCTGTTCTGTGGAGCTGGGATGTGCCACACTCCTGACAAGTGGATGTGTTCACCAACCCCAAAGCTCTTGGAACCCCATGGCCTGCGGTTTCCATGGCAGTTTCATTACATAGACAGGACTGATGAATCCTTTGGCCAATGGTGATTGACTGGATTGTCCCGCCCCTCTCTCCTCCCAGGAGGCTTGGCAGGGTGGATTCCTCTGGCAACCAGCCCCCATTCTAAAACTATCCAGGGGGTTAAAGGGGCTAGTCCTGAGTAACCATGAAGCTTCCCTCATCCCCATCACCCAGGAAGTTACATGTGTTTTAGCAGTACTACACCAGGAAATCAGGACAAAGACCAAGTGTACGTTTTATATTATTCCACCATAGCAGGGTGCTTTCTCCCAATAAGCAAATAGAAAAAGAAACGTGTACACAGTAGTTGCCTGATCTCAGTTTCACTTTCCACAGTTTCAGTTACAGTCAGCTAAAATTTGAAGATAATAAATGAAATATTCCAGAAATAAATTATTCCTAAGTGTCATATAACTTTCACTACCATATATTGCTATACTGTAATGATTCTATTTTATCAATTATTGCTAATTATTGTTGTTAATATTTAACTACATCTGATTTATAAATGAGGTTTTATCTTAAATACGTATTCATAGGAAAAATATTGTGTGTGTGTGTGTGTGTGTGTAGGTGTTTGGGCACTATCTGGAATTTCAGACATCCACTTGGGGTTTTGAAACATATCCCCTGCAAATAAAGAGGAAACTACTGTATGCATTTGTACATTATATTTACAAGAACAGCAAAACTTTAAAAATGTACAAGAATATACCTAAAAAAGAATGTTGTCATGCACACACACATACACACATACACATACCTACACACATATGCATATACATATATACAGAACACACTCATAGATAAAAATGTATACATATACACTGCAGAACTAGACAATGTTTCAGAAGACAAAAAATAAGAAATAAACAAGCAGGAAGGATATAAAGACTGCTTTTCATACATGTTAATTTTACAAAAATTAATATGAAATGAACATCAAGTATCTAATAACAATAGACCAAGTCATTTAGGTCAACCATCCCACTAAAACCCGGTTTTAAAGCAGACTTGACTTTTTTACAACTTGTCTCGAGAGCATTGAACTTCCTCAAATATTTGAGAAATTAATGAGGAGAATCTGGAAGGACCCAGTGCTCAACACTCAGGCGCCTGGCGCTGGGCTGCGTGACACCCTCGGGTGTTGAGGCAGGTGTAGGGAGAGATGTGGATATAGATTCAGACATGGACACAGTTACAGGTAAATGCAGGTGTGAGAAATCTGGAGGATGAAGACCAAGTTGTCATGATTTCTCTTCATGGGTGAAGGGACTTGATTGGCAAAGGAAGGATCATTAGGGGGAAAAAAAGAACCAAAAAACCAACATATAAACAATTGTACATAAAAGTATATATGTAAATTTAGTTAATACTAAATTTGAACATAATATAATACTAAAAAATATATATAATATAATAATGAAAAAATAACCCATATGCAAGAGTATGCTATTTCCAATAGACAGTTTACAAAGTTTTTAAGTAAAAGGATCCAGAAAGATTAAACAGGAAATCGCAGCTAAATAAAAGTAGGGTTTGAAATTATACCTGATAATCTTGGATTCAAAGCAAAGGTTGTTAACAAACAAAGAGGGAAAGAAACCCTGATAAAAGCTGCCCTCAATGACAAAGCCATACAGAGATAACTCTACAGGCCCAAGAGATCCAACAGGCAAGGGACAGAAATGGTGTCAGAGAGAGAACTTACAGCCTGGCCATCATGGGCCCACATGTCAGGCAGACACAGATAAGACAGAGAAGTCACACAGTAATATGTGTGTCTGAAGCAACTGTGAAATGTTGAGAAATGTAGCCAAGTTGACCATGAGCAAAAAATCTCAAGTTAAAAAAGAAAATTGAAACCAGCAACAACATTCACTGATGGCTATGGGAGATGATAAAAAGTAATCGTTAAAAGAAGGATTTTGTTAAACCTGTACAAAATGGTTGTGAAGGAGAAAAAAATGAGGAAATACAAGGAAAATAAGATGTGGAATCTTACCAGTTGTGTTCAAACTGTGATCCAAAGAAAATTCTGGTACCATACAGGTCATCTTCCTTCCTTCCTTCCTTCCTTCCTTCCTTCCTTCCTTCCTTCCTTCCTTTCTTTCTTTCTTTCTTTCTTTCTTTCTTTCTTTCTTTCTTTCTTTCTTTCACCAGGGATTCAACTCAGGGGCACTCGACCACTGAGCCACCTCCCCAGCCCTATTCTGTATTTTATTTAGAGACAGGGTCTCCCTGAATTGCTTAGTTCCTCCCTTTTGCTGAAGCAGGCTTTGAACTTGAGACCCTCCTGCCTCAGATCATCCCTTTCTCATGAATGAAATAAAATTAAATATGAAATAGACTTTTAATTTAAAACTTTTAAATACACAGCAGTGATAATGAAAGTAAAAATGTTTTTAAAAAGTATAGAATGGGTTCAACACAAGGTAAAGCCAAACTTGACAGACACCCTCAGTTAAGAAAACTCAAGCCCTTTCTAGAGTCACCTACAGTGTCCCCCGCCCCCAATCTCTGGGGGATGTACTCCCAGACCCCCAAAGGATTCCTAAAACATCAGCACCACATACTATAGATGTTGTAGGGACAAACGAGGGAAGGCACCGAAGAGAGCAGGAAACAGTTTAATTTGGCTGCAGCCAGGTGCAGAGGGCACGGCTTTTGCTGTAATCAATCAATCCCCTGAACCCCAAGTTCAGGGAGTTTCAGAGTTTTATACCCAGCATGTCAGGGGAGGGCTCAGAAGTTCACAGTCTGCAGAAGTTCACATAAAGCAGCTTTTTCTTTCGCTGTTCTGGGCAAGTTAACCCTTCAAGGACAGCACCTGAGAAGGGGAGAGCTTCTCCTCCCCTTTCTTTCCTCCCCTGCCAGCTGTTACCATGGAGCCCAACTAGTAACTTCTCTCATCTTAGAAATGTAGACATCTCTGTGAAGCCTAGCTCAAGGCCAGAGGCCTTGTTTACACATTTCTACAAACTACTATACTGGATACATGTTTGTGAAAAACTAGTTAAGGGGTGTCCAGCACCTTGGAGTGCTGATTTCTTCCCGGCCAGTGGCCAAGTAAAACAGGGCGACACGAAAATAGGAAGTTTATCTACATTGAACTCTTTTGCAGAGACTCTTTTGCTGACAGTCCCAAAATCAGCCCTGGGGAAGGTTTCTGGAGAAGCCCAGTGAAGACTTTTTTGTAGAGAAAGAAGGTGCCACTACAATAGATACTATGTTTTTCCCTATCTACAAACTTATGATGAAGTTTTAGAATTCGAAACAGTAAAAGATTAACAATAACTGATAATAGAGTAAAATAAATATAAAAATAGATGGCAATAAAAGTCACTGAATGTAACCTCTCCCCCCGCCCCCAAAAAATCTTCACTCTTCATGGCATTATAGTAATATTATTAAACTGTGGTTGATTTCAAACCACAAAAATCACAACTGTGGCAAGGACAGGCCTATAAACGAGGGCATGGGTGTCGGGATGCTGTCCTTTGGATCTGGAATGTCGGCACCATTGGGAGGTGGTGCAGTCTCCACAGGTGGGGCCCCTTGGGAATCCTGAGGTCCCTGGGGGCAGAGAAGAAAGCCCGATGCTTCAGTGGCACAGGTGTCAGTAAAACATTGACCCACACAGTCCTCATCGGTGGGCAGGAACAGAAGTGAGTTCTTACAGGGGTGTCTCACACACTTCTTGTGGTTCCCTGAACTTTCCACGATGTTCCTCCCAGACTCAGGACAGCTGTGGCATATTAAGTGCCAATGTGACTGTGGATCGGGCAGCTGGGCTAAGCAAAGACTAAAATTCATAGGAAATGCCAAAGAGTAGTCAACACTTCAAGACAGGCAGGTCTCCCCAAAACAGAAAATGGCTTACCTACTCTAGAGCTCATATCTTGAACAATGTCATTTTTTCCCCAAAAGATAATCAAGTTTATCTAATTTAAGACGAAACAAACAAATCCAAGTGAGAATTTGTAAAAGCAAATCACAATCACAGAAACCAACAAAATGAAAGAATCATGATTTATGAATCTTGGTATAAACACAATTAAAATCTATATAAAAATGGATGAAATTCTAAAGAAAAAAATAATTATTAACACAATTGACCCCGAAAGACAAAGCAATAATTTAAGATCCTAATAAAATCATCATATATTCCATTACCTATCCCCCCTCAAATATATATACGGAGATTGGGGATGGTTACCAGATGGGGATACTTTGCACTGAAGTCTTCAGTCTTTCACAATATGGATACGTGCCCAGTGGGACTATTGTGTAAAATAGTTTAATGATAATAAGGCCACAACAATACAAAACCATGAAATAGCAAAAACTTAAAGATATAAAATAAATCTTCAAAATAAACATAAGTTCAAAAGGGCAATAAAATTATCTTACTGTCTTGAATTGTTGATTCCTCATTTGCATTTCCTATGAGTTTTAGTCTTAATTTGTCTGATTCCACATATATGTGCACCAACTTTTAGAATTTTTAATAGAATTGAACTTAATCTATTGATCAACATGGAAGAAGACACCCCTTTACAATCCTTAGGCTTTCAGGCTCTAATGTGGTACTTCCCTTCATATGTATGTTTGTTCTAATTTCTCTAATTAGCTTAGTTTTCAGTGTAGAGACATTGCAGAGGTTAGATTTATTTCTAAGTATTTGGTGACTGTGCTGAGATTGTCCAACTAAATGTCTTTAATTTTTTTTCCAGCTTCTTGCTTAGTTGAAACTAAATTTTTATATTTGACTTTATATCCAGAGAACTTGCTGTATAGCCTCTGATTACTCATAATGGTTTGTCTCTAGATCCTGTTTCGTTTCTACTCGAAGAAGAACAAAGTTCATCAAGTGATTTATCAAGCACTTTTATAGAGATAATTAGATTTTTATAAGGTTAATGTGAGCAAAATCAGTGTGGTTTCATGCAAGAGTTCACACACTAGACAAAAGGACAGAGTGGTCTCTGAAGCCGACTCCATTGGAATCACCAGTGACAGTGTCACCTTTATGAACTCACAGAGGTGTGGAGAGCAACGGCCTATCCAGCAAATGATGCTGAGCCCACCAGATATCAACATGGAAACATCAGTTCTCGATTCCTCCCTCACACCATAATGAAAAGGTAATTAGAGAATGTAGGACTGGGGATCTTAATATAACAGGCCATGAAAAAATCAACACCAAGCCTTAGATTAGGTAAATGGCTTTCTTAATAGGATATATACACGTATGTGTGTGTATATATATATATGGCAAATATATATATACACACATACACACACACACACATATATATGTATATACACATATATACACCATGTATACATATATACCAAAATATTGTTTCTTTTTTAAAAATTCATTCTGTTTTTTTATATGATAACAGAATGTAATATATTGTTTATTTATGGTGATATTTATATGTATATTATATATACACACATATAGTTTCAATTCTTTTATTTATGACATATATACATATATATATATATAGAGAGAGAATTGTAAGCTCAAAGATTATATCAAACAATACCATAGAACAGTGAAAACAGTGAAAAAAAATATTTACACTGAAAATATCTAACAAGGGAAATAATATTGGAAGAGTTCCTAAAATCAATAAGAACAAAAGACACATAGCAAAATAGACAAGAAAATTGAATAGGTACTTTACACATAGTCACATCTAAATGGCCAATAAATATGTAACAATGTGAATATCTCACATCTCATCAAGAAAATGCAAATTAAAACTTGATAGTTATCACAACTTAGCCAACATAATGACTAAAATAGAAAGACTGATAATATGAAGCATCTTCAAAGATGCAGGCTCATTGAACTCATGTACACAGCTGGTGGGTGTATAAATTACTATAGTCTCATTGTAAAATTTTTTGGAAGTCTCTATTAAAACATATTATATGCATACATTATAACCTAGTAATTACATGCTAAACAAAGTCAAGATAGCAACACTGCTCTGGAAACTATCCAAATGTCTAAAATAAATAATCCATGAGGTGTTCACTCAGTAGAATGCTATACAGAAAGGAAAAGTACAAAAATCATAAGATTCACGATACTAAAGTTGAATCTCCAAATATGAATTTGAATGAAAGAAGCCAGACATTCAAGTGCATGATTCTCTGTGATTCCATTTGTGTAAAGCAGAAATGTGGGCAGAACCAGTCTCTAGGATTAAAATTCATGTTGCTGGTTAGCGGGGAAATTGGCTTATGAGAAAAAGGTTCTTCGGGGGTGATGGATCCTACTACTGGACCTGGAGCCAATTGTGAAAATTCACTGGTTGCCAAAGGCTGCAGAGAATGCAGGACTGCTTCATGAGTATTGGGGTTCCACTTGGGGTCATGAAAACCTCAAACCACGTGGAGCTGAGGGCTGCACAGTATTCTGAATGCACTTACTGCCGTTGGTGTTAAAATATAAATAGATAAAATGGTGATTTTTTATGCCTTTATAGTATTTTGCTACAAAAATGTGGAGAACTAGGCTCTCTGTTATTTTCACTGAGAGTTCAGTTTCTTTAAAAGAAACTAGACAATATTATCTAAATTTTTATGTATCCACATACTCTAAGATATCGATTTCCCAGACAGAAATTTACCTTAGGGTCCTGCTTGAAAGTATATGTGTTCCAGTTTTTTTTTTATTATTATATCATCAATTCAACATTAAACAATTGAAACCATTGAAGACAAATTAATAAGAGGAAACTGGTTTTAAATAGCATGAATAATTATGTAATGATTGTTCCATGCCACATTAAAAAGTAGTATAGTAAATCTATCCATGCTGATATAGGAAAAATTTTCTAAGACATATGATTAAAGAACAATAGAAGCAGATACAGACCATATGGCATGTTCATTTTGTGTAAATAAAAAAATAAAATCTATTTTTAGAATTCACTTATGCCACTAAAAGTTGTTGCACACTTAGAGTATAGCAGTTATCACCCGAGGCCTGGAGTATGCAGTGGTACATAGATCATCTGAGAATCTTTGAGATTCAGTAAGCCAAATCATGCAAGATATAAAAAATAAATAAAATAAACTCTCTCTGCTGATTAAACGTGGTTCAGTAAACTTTGCTGTCTGCAACAGAACCCTCACCATTCCAGTAAACACATGTCTGAAGGATAGAGTTTCAGATTGTGATCAATGCAAAGAAGAAATGTTGGTTGAGACAATATTTGGGAGGGGAGTTCGTTTGTTAGATGGCATTAGAATTAATGTCTGAACAAAAAGAAGAGAGTGGAGACGGAAGAATGGGAGGTATAGTTTTAGGAACTACAAGCCATGAATGTGAGGCATATTTGTATATTGGGCAAGGGACAGAGGTTGCCTGGTTGGAGCTTTGAGAGAAAGAAAGAGAGAGAGAGAGAGAGAGAGAGAGAGAGAGAGAGAGAGAGAGAGAAAGAGAGAGAGACCCATGGAAGAAACGGTATCAGCTAATCACATTATCAAGTCTCAGCTGAAAACTGATAGTGCTCTCAAAGGACACTCTTTACCAAGCTTTAGTCAAACTTATGGAAAATTAAATAGGAGGTATGCATCCTAGCAGGGAGCCACCCCAAACCTCTTGCCCAGGGGGTTCTTCTGACATAAAACAAATTTTGTAGTTGAAGGAGAGGACACCCACAGAAACATGGCCTTGACCAGCCCTGGCTCCTGGGCCCCCTCCTCAACTAGGCCTTGTCCTTGGACTTCCATGTCCTTTTCTAGAGAGTCTAGTATTAAGAAGAACCCAATTTACAGAGAGGCCTTGCACTCCCATTTTCTGATCCCCATATTCCTTTGGGATCCTCAACCCATACCTCTCCCTGAGTGATGTCTGATCATTCCTGCCTAATTCTGAGAATGCAGATGTGCCAGTTTAGCATACTGGGCTCCTCTTAGTCACTTTTCACCCACGGACTCCTCCACCCTGTTCCTGGACTCCCATGTTGACAGTATTTAGCTTTGACCCTGATCTCTTCTCCCTGTTGCAACAGCCTTGACACTGCAATGGTCCTATTCTGAATAAAGTGTCTTCCTCGCCATCTTACCAAACATTGGAATACTCTTCCTTTCACAGAATCCCTGTAGAGAAAGTGCTGGAAGAATCTGTACCCTGATTTCTCCTTCCTTTTGCCCCCCATTCTCCCTCCAGCCCTTCCCACTAGGCCAACACACACAGGAACTAGAGCAAGGGGGGCACAGGAACCTACTGATGAGATTCATTCATAAAGTGACTCCCCTGACACAAAGAAAAATGGCAGAGAGTGGATTAGCACCTCTGCTCCTCTTGTCCTGGGCCTCAGCTCTTGGACACTGGAGGGCAAAGCCAGGGAAACACAGGGATCCAGGGCCACCTCACCGCTGCCAGGGAAGTCAAGCACGTATCCTCCCACTTGACCTGGGCTCCAGGAGCATGATGGGAAGGTAACCTGCGGGAAGCCATCCGTGAACTCCAGGAGGCCCTTCTCCCAGAGTGGTAGCCAGGGAGGGACTAGGTCTGGCCCTGGGAACTTGCCGTGACTCTCCCAGGGTGACAGACCTTCCCCTCCCCTCTGCTAGAGAGGCCCCTCATATAGCACCTGAGATGGACGTAACTCCTGAGGAACAGAGCAGCCCACCTGGCCCCACCTTTAACCTGTTTGGGGGAAGAACTTTCCAGGGAATTTCTTTAATGTCTTCCCACATAAATAAAACAGGCCGGGATCCTTTGTGTTATAAGCTGTCTGGCCGGCTTCTGCTTTTGAAACTACTTTCTGTGTTCTTTGATTTTTTTTCCTGCTGTTCTATTTTTCCTGGATTTTATTTCTCAGCCCATTCCACCAAGGGGAACCCCATTCCCAGCTCCTGGCTGGAGGGGATGTGGGTGGTAGTAATCTTTAATCGGTGGAAAACACAGATGCTCCCATCTCACTTGACACTGGAACCGAGGGCTAAACCAATAACCAACCACAGAGCTCTTCTCTGTCACTCATTCTATACACAGAAAGCATGTATGAAGTCCCAAATAGGCAAGAGGGCTAGGAAGAGGAAGGGGGCACTTGAAGAGAGGGGTGGGAGTCACTGGGGTTTGGCCAGGCCAGTTTTTTAAATATTCTATATATTAACTGTAAATTTTCAAACATTCCATTAATATTGTTTAAATTTCCCTATTTAAAGTACATTAATAAGACTCATGGTTAGAAGATTAAAAATAACTATTAAAAATGTAACGATCACTTCCAATATCCTGTAATGGTTATGGTCATTTAAAAGCCAGTACTTCACAGAAATGGAAAACCTCAATGACTGAATTTGGTAATTCTTGAATATCATTCAATTTCACAAAATTTAAAGAAAAGCTATATTTTTTTACTTTTTTTCTAGGCAGAAGAAATCTCTTCATCCAGGTCTCTGGCCCAAGCTATTTCACACCCACAAGATTATAACTTGTCTCAGAAAATGAGCTGAGTTTTAATGAACATTTTAGTTCTAATTTAAGACAAATATTTGTTTCCTCTAATATAAATACTTGCATTATATTCTTTTTAATGTATCCATTCACTCTTTGAAAACAACTGGAAAATGTGTTTTCAAACAATTATAGAATTCTCTATGGTATGGACATCTGTTTTTCTCTGTCTTAGCATCAAAATTATGAGCAAAGTACTCAGTTCACCTCACCTTATCGATTCCCTTAGTTCAATAGTTACATTAATATATCTCTGTTTACTTTCTTAAGACAAATATCCAATTCCACCAACATTTTTTTTAGCAGATATTTTTCTCTCCCTAGGATTGTAAAAGAGAGTTGTTTTTCTTCACCTATCTGACAAATGTTTTGGAAAGATTGAAATGTCAAAGGCAGAGCAAGTAAGAGTCACTGGAAATAAATGCAGCCTGTATAACACCCTGTAAGTCACAAGACTTACATATGTTTATTTAAAATAAGTAGAAAAGAGACACATTAGGAAGGGTGTCTTCTTAAAGCTTTTACGCTGCATTCAGAGACCAGCTTTATGTGCAATTTAAATATATATGCTGTCAAAATCTTAAATGTGCATTAAAATTCTCTATTCACTCTCTGATGCCATAGGAAGCAATTCAGTACCACTTACTCTAATTCTATTCAGAAGCTTAGGTTTGTGCTTATATATCTAAATTAAATATGTATACATATGTACTTGTTTTTTATTTTAATTTATTCCAATTAGTTATACATGACAGTTGAATGCATACACTTCATACATAAATGGAGTATAACTTCTCATTCTTCTAATTGTACACATTGTAGAAACACACTGGTCGTATAGTCACATATGCACATAAAGTAATAATGTCCCATTGAGTCCATAATCCTTTCAACCCTCATATCCCCTCCTCTCCCTCCACTCCCCTCTCTCTAATCCAAAATACCTTTATTTTTCCCTAGCCCCACCCCCTTATTGTGAATTAGCATATGCATATCGTTTTTAGGGAATTGGCTTATTTCCCCCCGCATGGTATGCTCCAGCTCCATCCATTTACCTGCAAATGTCATAATTTTCTTCTTCTTCTGGCTGAGTAATATTGCATTGTGATATCTACCACATTCTCTTTATCCATTCATCTGTTGAAGGGCACCTGGGATATTTCCATAAGCTAAAAATTGTGAATTGTGCTGCAATAAACATTGATGTGGCTGTGTCACTGCAGTATGCTAATTTTAAGTCCTTTGGGTATAAACTGAAGAGTGGGATAACTGGGTCAAATGGTGGTTCCATTCCAAGTTTTCTGAGGAATCGCCACACAGCCTTCCATAGTGATTATACCAATTTGCAGTCCTAACAGCAATATATGAGAGTACCTTTCCCCCCACATCCTCACCAACATTTATTGTTGCTTGTATTCTTGATATTTGCCATTCTGACTGGAGTGATGAGGTGCTTCCTAAAATAATTCTTCATATAATAAAATAAAAATTAAAATTAGAATAATAAAAATAGTGAACTAAGAAATAATAATGGTAACAAAGTACAAAATAAACATATAATTTGGAAACTTAAGTGTCCCAAGGTCATAAGTTTGAATTCCAAAGATTTTTCTGAGCTGCCTGGGGAGCTGATTTTTCTGTTTGACAGTGGATTTTCTGTTTGATATCCTGTCTCACAAGCAATTAGGTGGGCTGCAAAACTCAACTCTTCTAAATTGACTGAGTGAGCCCCCAAATATATTCTTGGGTAAGGTAATTGTCAATTATGCTTCACAAGCAGGCTTTTAAAAGTGTATATCATTTTATACATGAGTGCTCATATTGACTATTAACTAAGACTTTTGGTGTAGTATGGAATAGATTTAATTTTACAGCATAGAATTAAATTATAAAATGTAATAAATTATAACACAATAAGTTTGATCTGCCAAGGGAATTTTTTCAATGGATAAATTTGATGATAAATTTTTGTGGCACAGAAGTTTTCCAATGCTTCTCATTGTTTGAGGGATCATCTGAAATTTAAACTATTCCTCTTGACATCAGCCACCAACCCCATGCCTTCCACACATGCTGGACCTCATTCTGTGTCACACTGACATTCCTAAGGAGCTTCTCCTGTCCTGCACCCGGCCTGTCTCATCTCCACCTTCTTAGAGTAGTATTGTCTCCAATTTCCCAGGTGAGGAACTTGGGATCCAAAGAGCTGAAATAACTCACCCAGGATCCCGCAGTCAGGAAGGTTTGCAGCCAGGATTCCAACACAAAGGGGAAGTCTTAGCCCAAGGGGAAAGTCTTGGCATTCTAAGTTCTTTCTTCCATTTCACAAAACAAATTTAACAGCTAAACAAATTAGTAAAACAGAAGACCACACAAGACTCAAGAATGTTCAAAAGAACATCTGAAATTCCATAGTCCATTAAACAATGCCTCTGTATGAGAGATCCAAACACTTAGATGTTTGGGTTATTCCAGTTTCATATCCCCTCAGGAGCCCATGTCAGGGGCATGTGCACCCCTCCATTCTTTCCCATGTGTTCCTCTTTAAATTAAAACATCCTGATGTCCATAGGTTGGACACAGTGGGTGTGTATGTGTCTGTCTGTCTGAATTCTCCATGTGGTCCCCTGAGTTATACATTTATTAATTATCTTCGCATTTCTGGTCTTCTTTATTTCATGATTTGTTAAGATGTCTGCTGGGCCTGGTACACCTCAGGCCTTTTATCCAATCACTGAGTTAGCGCTGATCTATGATAGTTCCTCCTTCACATGACCTTTAAAATGAGCTTGTCAAGTTCTGTAAAAATGTCATTGAAATTGTGATCAGAATTACATTCAATGTACTGATTCAGGGAGAATTGCCAGATTGAATGGAAGTATCAGAAATATGATCATTATGTTCATGTCTTTATGTCATTTTTACACCCTAATTAAGATTTTACTCTTTTTTCATATAATATAAACTCATTATTATCATTTGGCAAACTTATTTGAAATTGAAATGACCAACTCTCTTCATGTTATAGATTAGGGAGCAGCACATTTTGTGTGTGTATGTGCACACATACGTGTACGTGTGTTTGTGAGTGTGTGTGTGTGTGTGTGTGTGTGTGTTACTGGGGATGGAATACAAATTCTCCAAACTATGACAACATCTCCAACCCTTAGGAAGCTGCTGTTTCCTAAAGAGTTCCCAGTAATCACCCACTTATCTGTACCTGATTGTTTTCAGGTGAGTTCTTGAATCACTTCTAGAATTTATCTTAAGATTTTCTAACCCCTGAAGTTAATTCTGGTCATATTGTTTTTTGGAAAACATGGCAGTTTCACCTAGATCTCTAAATACATTAGTCTAAGTCTTTTACTACATTCCCTTGGTTCTCTCTGAGATTCTGGTTCCCCTCCTGGACAAGTTCTGCAGTGCACTGGCCAGCCCACCATGCATGTCAGGGGCCTGAAGACTTCGTGACATGGCATAACTTCCAGATCTTAGTGTTAGCAGCTTGTGTTAGTAAGTGTTTTGCTGCTGTGACAAATACCTGAGAAAAACAACTTAGAGGAGTAAAGATTTGTTTTGTCTCACAATTTCAGAGGTTTCAGTTCATGGTTGGCAGGCTCGGTTGCTTTGGGCCTGGAGTGAGGCAGCACATCATGGTGAAAGGCCTGGAGGAAGAAAGCTGTTCAGCTCCTAGCAGCCAGGAAGCAGAGAGAGGAGAACAAGAAAGGCCTGGGGACAAGAAATACCTTTCTGGGGAGTGCCCACAGCAACCTGCTTTCTGCAAAAACTTCCCCATTTCCACTGCCTCCCTGGCGTCCATTCAGCTACCAATGGATTAATTCACTAATGATTCAGAGCCCTCATGACCCAGCCACTTCCCCAGAGCTCCACCTTGGAACCTAGCAGCACTGGGAACCTAGCCTTCAATATGTGAGCCTGTGGGGGACACTTCAGAGCCAAATCGTAACAGAGATATGAACTATTTGTTGATGCTGCAGGAGGAGTTGGCAAGGGGAAGTCTCAGTGGAGTTCTGAACACGTGCACCACTTTGTGACCCTCATACAGCCCATTCAGCCCTCCTTGGGGGCAGGTGAACCCCACCTGGAGATGTCCCCCGTGCCCTTCTCTGAATTAGCCATCCATGACTACTTTTTAGGACCTAAGCATGCACCTCTATTCTCCTGTGTCCCTTTCCATTTTACTATCTCCCTGATAGATATGGCTTCCCACCTGTTTGGAGGGTTAGAAAAGTGTCCACAGTCTCTAATCCCAACATCATAAGAATGGGATCATCAAAGAACTGGTGAAATGCATATGGAGGACCTAGAGGCCGTGAACAAATGGAGGAAGATAATAGCAACAGTGTTTTGTATTTCCTCACTAATGGTATAGTTTGAATGTGTTCCCCAAATTTCATGGTTAAAAATGTCATCCCCAAGGTAGCTTTACCAGAAGAGGAAGAGACACCCAAACTAGCATACCTGCTCCAACTCACTGTGGGATGCCCTCGCCATGCCACATTGCAGCAAGAGGGCTCTCGCCAGAGGTCAAGCAGGTACTGGAGCCATGAACTTGAACCTCCCAGTCTCCATAATGTGAGTTCAATAAACCTCTATTCTTCACAAATTTCCCAGTCTATGAAATCCAGTTTTAGCAACAGAAAAGAGATTGACAATTTACTAACACACTGGCATGATGCATGTTGATGACAGTCTTTAACCCTCACAAAAGTCAGACAATTTCTATGATCTCCAACTTATGACTAAAGAAACACAAGCTCAGAAAGTCAAAAGAAATCTGCTGAGGCCAGACAGCACAGCCCGGTAATCCAACCGTCTGGCAAAACTAATTTCTGACTTTGGGATTTCTAACACAGATCTCCAAAGGATAATTTCAAGTCACTTCAATTCATAGCTGTCATTCACAAAGCTTCTCCTTTCTCCCTATCCGGAAGTGGGTGGCAGTGTGAAAGTGGGTTGTGTTGTGAAGTCACTAGGCAGAGAACAGTTCTGGTGTTTCCTGGGTGTGTGAGGAATCACTTCTTTATGTCTATACCCAGAACCATTGAGCCTAAGGGAAAATATAAACCAACCATTCCGCAAAGCAATAACTACTCAGTAGTTTTCCAAGAAAAATAGAGTTGGCCTATGGTGTTCAAAAATTAGTGTTATTTTTTTCTAGGTCTCACATAGGAAAAGATTCCAAATTTTATTTTGTGATGAATAAAAGCATTGAAACAAATCAAACACCATCCAATTTGACAGTGATTTTGTCTCAATAAAATCAAAGAACAAAAAGAGTGAGATGGATATGGATATGGAGACAGGAGTAGCTTTATGCAAATACTCCATTATTATGAGCAGCTGGTTCTTTCTAATAATCATTAAACAAGTAGAGATAGAAACTATGGAGATAAGACACACAGAAAGACTTTGAGGGATATATAAAGGACTCAAAAAACCAACCACAAAAAAAAAAATCTAATTAGAAAATGGGCTAATGATACTGGTAGACATTTATCAAAAGATAAATAGCCAACAAATATATGAAGATTCTCGACATCAGTCATCATCAGGGAAATGCAAATCAAAATGTCACACTTGTCAGGGTGGCTTTTATCAAAAAGAAAGAAAATAACAGATGCTGGTGAGCATCAGAGAATGAGGAACTCTTATACACTGCTGGTAGTAATGTAAATTAGCCCAGCCACTGTGGAGAACCATTTGGAGGTTCATTAAAAAGCTAAAATCTGAACTGTCATAAGATCCAGCAGTTTCACTACTGGGGTAAACATATAAAGGAAATGGTATCAGCATACCAAAGAGACACCCGCATGCCCATGTTTATTACAGTGTTATTCACATTAGCCAAGAATCAACTGAGGGACCTCTCAATGGACAGATAGATAAAGAAAACGTGGCACACTCACAAAGGAGTGTTTTTCAGTCATAAAGAAGACTGAAGCCCTCTAGTTTGCAGCAACATGAACAGACCTAGAGGACATTAAGCAAACTGAAAGAAGCCAAGTACAGAAATACCCATATTATACTTACTCAAGGACCCTAAACAGTTGATCTCATAGATAGAGTGGAATAATTGTCACAGGAGACTGAGAAGAGTGAAGGAAAAGAAAGAGATTCGATAAGAGGCTTCAAAACACAAACGGGAGAAACTACTTCTGTTTTCCTATAGCCCTGTAGGGTAACTATTGCCCACAACAGTCCATGGTATGTTTCAAAATAAGCAGAAAATTAAAGGACAAAAGTTCCTGACACATAGAAATGATTGTTATTCAAGGAGAAAGAAATGCTTATTAAACAAGTAGAGATAGAAACTATGGAGATAAGACACATAGAAAGACTAATTTGAACATGACACATTATAGGCCTCTTTCAAGTTATCATACTGTATCTTTTAAATCTGTACAAATATTATCTCTCAACTAGAAAAATAAAAAAGGACTTGGTAGGGATACTTCCTCTCTAAACCCCAGTCGGCTTTGGACTCCTGAATCGAGGGAGATGGCACACAAGGACACCCAGTCCAAATGGAGGAGGGATGGTCCCCGAAGAAACCATACTTCAGGAAGGGGATTCCTCCTGTTCTGGAGCTAGGGCCTTCTGAGAAACTGAGGCACCATGAAGACCCTCTTCAAATGCCTCTTCTTGTGATTAAGTCAGAAAGATTCCAGACACGTCACTCAGAGTAACAGGAATGGGTTTATTGAAGGGATAGGAAAAGGGGAAGGGGACACCCTCAAGATAGAGTGGGTCCTCTGAGAGAGGAGAGAGAGAAAGTTCCCCTCCTACACCCCAGTTTTATTCTAGAGAAGTGACCCGAGAGTCCTGGAGTCCTACCCAAGTCCACCTCTTGACTTTGGATGGATAGCAGGTGACATCAGACTCTCAAGTCCCCATGACAGGGCGATTCTAGGTCAGCTGCCCATGATGAACAGTTCTACTTGGATTCTTAACCATATGTTCTTGCAGATTTTATCGTTAGGAGGAACTACCCTTCCTCCCAGAGTTTCAGGATCTGGTCACAAAAATCTTCTGGGTTCTTCCCATGGACATTATCTTGGGCCTGCATTTCTCCTGCAGTGAACACAGTCTGCTGAGGAATGTGACTTATCCTGTCCACTTAGACCAGGCACGGCTGCAGGTAAATGGCTTCTTGGAAAACAAAGCCTGTGGATGTCAGCACAGCGGGCCCATTTTATAGAATTGTCCCCTTAACCACGTGTTCCCACCATCCTCATCTGTCTGTTCCCCAACATTCCCTTGGCAACAGCGCTATCCCACCAAAGCCCCAGCGCTCCCACCTGTTGGCTCTGCTCCCCCCCCCTTTGGCTCTGTCTCTCCAGTTTCCTTTATCTTCAGGAAGGACCACGACCCAGCTCCACCGGCTCTCCATCCTGGGCTTGCAGCCAGGGTTACACCCTGCCTCTCTCCCCACAGCACCAGAGAAGTCCTGGAAAAGGTCCCAGGGCCCAGTGGGTCTCACATCCACGGCTGGGAGGTGAATCCTGCCACCAGGAGAAGGAAAGGGGACTGAGGAGGACACCCAGCAACAGATAAACCACGACTGAAAGCATGTGTCAGTGTGGCACATTAATTTGAGATCCTGTGATCGCCCTGGGAAAGAATTTCAACAACCATAATCATAAATATGAGGATTCCACACTCCAAGATTAGTTCGGGTGAATTTCTCACTGCATATCAAATGATTCCCACTCCTGCAGAAAGGAGCTGATGAGTCCTTCTCTGTAATACCATAGAATAGCTAGGCACAAGAGCCACGCTGGGTTGTAAACAAGCTTTTTCTGAGTGTCCCTGTAGGGCTTGGCAGGGTCTGGCCAGCGCCTCAGGCAGGAAGCCACACTCCAGAGACACTAATTAACAGTGACAGACATGAGCATGTTTTGTTCTCCCCAAATCTGTTTGTAGATGCAAAAGAGGACCCAGCTCTTGGAAGAGGAGATCTGCCCTGAGTTTTAGGAGGTAACTTAGCAAAGATGCGAGGAGCCATTTCATGTCAGCATCTTGTTTATTGAACGTTGTTATTGACGCTTTTGCATTTTCTCATTTCCACCCCAGGCCACAAAATCAGCTTCTATGCTGGAGTAATTCATTTAGAGTCAAACAGACAGGCTAATGACGTTGGTGGCCATAAGCTGCCAAGAGTCTGACATGAAAGGCTTTTTAACATTTTAAACCCTTTTTAAGGGACTTTATGTCCAAGGATCATGAGACAGTTTGTGACTTTTATTATATACTATATTTTGGACTTCATAAAATAAGAACGTGATATCAATTACGTTTATTTCACATAAACAGGAATTGTGTGGGAGGCCCGTCTTGAAGTATGTTTTGAAGGAGAACTTGAGCTCTCCGATCAATAATGTCATACCCCAAGACAGGTCCATTTGACATCCATATTGCTCTTTTGTTCCAAGGCTGCCACCTGGCTCTGAGCATCATATACTGGCCATGAGAGCAGTCTGTCCCTCCACTGCCTGGTACCCAGGGTCTTGGAATGTCTCTTCTCAGTTCATTTACGTACCTCATGATGTCTTTTGTTCTGCCTTGTCAACGGGTTCTTTAATTCCATAAAGATGCCAGACCTCTAAGAGCGCACTTATTTACAACTAAAAAAACAAAAGCAATTTGTCCTATTTTCTTCCAAACACAAAAGAAGATAGGCATTTCCTTTTTAATTCTAACAGCTGGGCACCATCTCCTTGTCTACTCAAGTAAAGAAATGGCTGGACCCTGGGTAGCAAGATGAGTCTTCTTGACTTTCTGACTTTGCCTCCTGTTCACTTGTAGAGCAGAAACGGTTCTGCTTCTGCAGAGGCGAATAAGGCCCGTGAAACTGTATTCCTACAGAGAGTTACTCAGATGAAGGATAAAATTCTAGACACTAATTGTAAAGATCTGCCAGCTAGTGGGTGGAGCTGATGTTGTGCAAAAGAAGAGGCAGAATCAGGTGGAGAGTGAGGTTTAGAGGTCATCTTGAGAAGTCTAGTGGGGCAGATGCATAGTGCATGTGACAGGCTCAAAGGTTGAGAAAGAAATGCAGGGTGAAAGGGATAAGCAGAGAGGCATATTCCTCAAAAGAGACCTGGCCACAGGACAAGGATGGGACTATACCAGAGATCTCATTGTCTTGGAACTTTATGCTCAATGACTGGAGGTTTGTTTCCCAGCAGGAGATTTGCTTTGATGTCTTTTAATTCTTGGGACAAAAAAATAAATAAAAAATAAAAAAGCTTTTTAGAAAAATAATTATGTTAAGAGTTTAAGAAATTCAAAAGATTTTAATGCTGGGAACTAATCTGATTGTCTTCTTTTTCAAAAGTCTCCCTAAGATCCATTTGTGTGTGTGTGTGTGTGTGTGTGTGTGTGTGTGTGTGTATGGTGCTGGGGATGCAAACCCAGGTGCCTTGATCATGCCAGGCAAGCACTCTACCAACTGAACTGTATTCCCAGCCCAAGACCCACCTTTTTTATTGGTATATTACAACTAAAAAATACTGGGATTCATTACACCCTACTCACACATTCACATGACATAACTGGATCAATCTCATTCTGGGTACCTTCCTTTGCCCTCCTTCCTCCCTCCCCCAACCCCCATTCTCTACTCTACTGTTCTCCTTCCATTACTGTTATTATTTTAATTATATAATTTTTGCATTATAATTACACATATAATCATGATTAATCTGATTGGCTTTTTAAAATCTGAACCAATCCATGTCTTAAAACACTGTGTTGTGTTGGCTTTAGCTTTGCTAATAATCTAGAATAAAATGATTTCCAAATATTTGGACCTAAGAATCCCATTCTAGAATAAAGACTAAAGTGCCATTGAAAGAATGAATAGTGACAAAAAAAAAAACAGTCAAAAACATCTCTATCAATTAACTTGGGCATTAACTAGCATGTGCTACCATTCCTGAAAAATAGTAGAACCAAAATGTGTGAAACATGGCATTTACATTAACTGCAAGACAATGCTTACTTAGATGTCATGTAGATTCACGGGCATTTTTGTATTTCACTGAGGTCCCCCTGGACTCTCTGGGCCATAGACAGGAAGTCATTTTCTCAAACACTTGTAGCCAGAAAATGTAGAATACGAGGGCTTCATGCATATGCCCGGCAATTTGGTTCTCAATGCATTTAGGATTAAATAATAAGCACTCAGTATTCAGATTTGCACAAGAAATCCTTTGAACATTTTCCCCAGTGGAAACTGAAAAAGGAAGGAGGAAGCAAACGAGGTAGAAAGAAACAGAAATCTCTCCTGCACACAGAGCTCTTCTTAGATGTGACAGGTTAGCTGTTCATCAGACTTACTCTCTCTCCGAGCGCACAGCTAGATTGCATTCCATTTTTCCCTTGCAATTTGATGTGGCTGTGGGCCTGTGTTCTGGAAAACAGAATGCGAGTAGACGTGGTGTGTGCTCCTTCCAATCTGACACCTGAAAGCCTGCCAGGCATGAATCCCCAAGCTGCTTTCCCTTCCCGTGGCTGGCACAGAGCCAACATGTAATGTGACAAGTGGTAAAAATGATGGTGCCACAGAGGGAGGAGCCTGGGTCCCTGAAAGACCACCTGGAAGAGGCGGACCTGCCAATCAGAAGTATCACTTTGGGAATCACATGAGTGAAGACAGATTATTATTCTACTTGAGTCCATATACTTTGTTATAATGGTAACCTTCACTTTTGCACAATGTGAAAAACATGGAGTTAGTTTTAACGACTAGAGATTAATGTCATGATTCTGTGAAGCAGACTATGGAAGATAGTAGAAAACTGACTTCTATGTAACTTCTGTGTAAAATTTGTACTTTCTCTAGATAATATCTGTGTATCTTCTAAGTGAGGTGTGATGCATACATCTTTTTCATAAGTTAGCTCATGTGTTTTAAATAATTTTATCGAGGGAGAAAAATTGTATAGGGAAATCCAGAAGACTTGCGTGTACAATTCAATGAGTTTTTTAAAAAAAAATCTCTATTTATGTAACCAACTCACACCAAATAAGGAATATTCCCATTACCTTCTAAAGCTACCATCAGCCCATTTTTACTCAATCCCAAACCACCCTTTTTCTACAAGACAATCACTACGGATTCGGATTACTACAGATTAATTTTTTGTGCTTTTGAACTTCATATGAGTAGAAATATATTTTTACTACTTTTTTTGCATAATACAAAGTTTTGGGAGGGGGGATTCAGTCATATGATTGTGTGCCTCAGTAGTTCAACTTTTGCATTACTGGGTAGTATTCTACTACAAGTAATTTAAACACCCTCAAGTTGATGGACATTTGTGTTCTTTCCAGCTTGAAGCTAACTATAAACATCCTTGTACAAGAATATATATTTTTATCCCTCTTGGGTAACTACCTTAGCAGAATTGCTGCATCTGAGGGCAGATGTATGATTTACATTTTTAGAAAGAATTTTCCAAAATGTTGAACATCTTACATTTAAAGTTCTAGTTGTTCCATATGGTCAACAATATTTGATGCTGTGAGCCTCTTTGTGTTTCAGCTAGTCTGTTTGGTTTGAAATCATAATATCACTTCGGTTTTTATTTTCATTTTCTGATACCTTTTCCTGCTCACTATACATTCACGTGCACTCTTCTATGAAGTTAAAATATTTTGACTGTTATGTTGAGATGTTTATATTTTTACTATGGATTAGTAAGCTTTGGGTATATATTCAAGGATCTAGGAATAAGACCAGAAACAATGAAATTGCTAGAAGACAACATAGGTTCAACACTCCAACATGTTGACTCAGGCAACTTCCTTAATAAGACGCCTAAAAGCTCATGAAATGAAACCAAAAGTCAATAAGTGGCATGGAATTGAATTAGAAAGCTTCTGCAGAGCACAGGAAATAAGAGTATCAAGGGAGAACCTACAGAATGGAAAAAAAAATCTTTGCCAACTATTCTTCCAATGGGGGTTCATAACCAGAATATATAAAGAACACAAAAAGTTTAACACCAAAAAAATATTAAAATCTCACTCAATAAATGGGGGAAAGATCTAGAAAGACATTTTTCAAAAGAAGAAATGCAAATGGACAAACAAATACATGCAAAAATATTCAGTAGCCTTTGTAATCTGAGAGATAAAAATCAAAACAACACTGCAATTTCATCGAATCCCAGTTAGAATGGCAATCATAAAGAACACAGATAATGCTAATTGTTGGTCAGGATGTTGGAGGGGGAAGTACACTCACATATTGTTGGTGGGACTGCAAATTAGTACAACAACTTTGGAAAGCAATATGGAGATTACTCAGAAAACTAGGAATGGAACCACCAGATAACCTAGCTCTCTCACTCCTCAGTCTTTATTCAATAGAACTAAAATCAGCGTATTATCCTGATACCTACATACCAATATAATAGCCAATTTATGGAACCGTCCAGGTGCCCACAAATAGATGAATGGATAAAGAAAATGTGGTACATATACAAAATAAAGTTCTACTCAGCCACAAAGAAAATGAGATTACATGGTTTGCTGGTAAATGGGTGGAACTGGAGATCATCATGCTAAATGAAATACACCAGATCCAGAAAGTCAAATATCAAAGGCTTTTCTCTTTGTGTGGAAACTAGAGATGAAAAAAGGAACAACAAAGAAAAGGGAGATCTTGAGAAAACAGAAAGGAGATCAGTAGAATAGAAGCAGGGTAAGAAGAAGAGGAAGGAGGGGAGAGGGAAGAACTGGTGAATGAGTTGACAAAATCACACTATGGGCATGTATGAAATATCACAATGCATTCCAGTTTTATATATAACTACAGTGCACCAGCTGAAAAATAAATACATCAGTAGGAGGAAGATCAATAGAGAAGAGGAAGGGGATCGTAGGAGGGAGGAGGGAGAGAAAGAGGTAGGATGGGATGGAAATGAAGATGGCTGTGTCATATGCATTTATGAATATGTCAAATGAACCCCACAGTTATTTCATAACTACAAAGCACTAAAAAATATCCAATCATAAAATGAGCAAAAGACATGAGCAGACATTTCACTGAAAGGGGATAGTACAGATGGCAAATAAGTACAGAAAAAGATGTTCAATACCATTAGCTTTCAGTAAAGTTCAAGTTAAAATAAAAAAATACATAGCATTATTTATATACCATGAGAATGGCTAAAAAAAAAAAGGATGCAAAGAAATTGGGTCACCCATACATATACCCCTACATGTAAAATGGTTTTGCAAGTTTAGAAAATATTTTGATAGTTTATTTAAAAATTAAAAATGTAAAACTATATGACTTGGCAATAGTATTCTAGAGTATTTATCCCAAAGTAATGAAAACTGATGTCCACTCAAACATATCTAGGAGGAGACTTATGAAGTTTTATTTGTAATAGCACAAAGCTCGAGACAACCCAGATAAAAGTCAAACTGTGGTGCATCTGCACTGTGGACTACTACTCAGCCCTAAAAAGGAGTGGTTTCTGATCCACACAATGACTTGGATGAATCTCTCTGGAGAATCAATTAGAAGTGACAAAAGCCAGCTCCCCAAGGCTACATACTATATGATGTCATTTATTTAACATTATCAAAGTGACCATCTTTTAGAAATGAAAAACATTTTAATGGCTTCCATGAGCTAAGCAGGTGACAGGGGAAGAAGGGAAGGTTGCGTGGTTATTGAAGGGGGCATAAGTGGTGCTGGGAATTTTTATATCTTGAGAATGTCGACGTCAATGTCCCAATTGGGATACTCTACTATATTTTTGCCAAATGTAACCACTGGGGAAAACTGGGTCAAAGATGCATAAGCTCTCTGTATTATCTCTTACAGTGGTGAATCTGCAGTACTTTCCAAATAAAATCTAACTTAAAAATAGAAGTGGATATTAGTGTAGTTACACTTACATAGTTCTTATTGGGTTTATCTGATTTCTATTTTCTGTTCTTTAAACTTCTGCTTTCTGTGTCTTAGTGTTAGGTCTTTATCATAGGGATATATATGTATATATGCATATGTATATATGTAGATTGATATACATATTCAAATTGATATATATTTGCATATGTAAATTCAGACTGATACAAATTTAAACATATATACTTAAATCCAGACTGGTAACTTTTGTACTATAGTTGGAGAATTTATTCCATTTTTTTAATATAACCACTGCACATTTTGTTTTAAATCTATAATTTTACAATTTTCTTCTTATTCCATCCAACTATATTCCCTTTTTTTTGTCCTTTGTCTTTTTTCATCTGCTTTTGAAATAAATATTGTTTACTCCTCATTTTCTCCTCATGCTGAATTAAGTGGTGATTATACATTCTTTTTTCTTTTTCAGTAATTACCCTAAAAACTACAGTTCACACAAACATCTGTGCTGTCACTTTCATGGGTGAGTCAGAACACTGACAGGGTTTATAGACTCCGACTTTTATGCTGTTGTTTTGGGACAGCATTTTAATTTGATGGATACTTAGATATGTACTTAAATCCCCCAGGACATTTCGATAGTAGCTGTTTAGCTCAGTGAGCATTAATGTAGATTAACCTGCCTACCTTTTGTCCTATGGTTGTTACTCCTCAGGTGGCTGAAATTTCATGGAGGATCATTCTTAGGCTACTCAAAGGACACTCTTTGGCATCCACTTTAGGGTGAGTGTGCCCACAGAAATTCACTCACTGGATGTTTGAAAAAGTTTCAAGAAATATTTTCTCTGGATGTGAAAGTCTAGGTTGGTGGGTTTCATTTCACTTTGATTTGTTTTTTAAGTGCTTTGAAGATAACTTTGCATTTTCTAATTACTTCTGTTGTCTTTTATGGGGAAAGTTGGCCTTGGGTCTTGGTTTCTCTGTTGAAGATGTCTTCCTCCTTCTTAAGATGAGTCTCTTTATCTTTGTTGTTTAGCAGTTTTACCAAATGTGTATCCACTTCTTTTTCTTTGTATTGTCCGAGCTTTGGTGTTCATGGTGCTGTAGATATTGTAACTTGATATCATTCATCAATTTTAGACCTTCTCATCTGTTATCTCCATAAAGATTGCTTCCACTTTCCCCCATAAGTTAGACCTCGACACTGTGTTTTATAAGCTCTTATTGTCTTTTTCTTATTTTCCAGTCTTAAAGAGAGGCAAAAAGAAAATAAATGGTGTCCCGACTGTATATTCTCTCTTTCCTCGTCTTTCTTCAACGGGGTCTATTCTAAAAGCTATCCATTAGCTTCTTAATTTGATAGACAGATGGATAGATGGATGGATGAGACAGACAGATGATAGATGTCTACAGATTTCTACCTACATACCAATTGTATCTATACACTGATATACATTTAGTTCTAGAATTTCCATTTGGCTCCTTTAAGTTTTATTCTGCTAGAATTCTCCAGTTTGTCTTTTACCTTCTTTAACACAGCAATTGTGATTATTTTAACATCTGGGTCTGATAACTCCGTTATCTAGGTCATCTCTGGATCTGTTTGTATTGGCTGCTTTTCCTGTGGATCTGTCCAGTTCATTCGTGTGTTTCTCCTTATTGTTCATAGAAAGCTGAAATTTGTATAAAAAAGAATTTAAGGCAATTTTAGTTTCTAAATGGTGCTGTCTTACCCAGAGATGGTTAACTACTGCTCTGGCCTTGCCAAAAGTGTGACCACTGGAATACAGAAAGGAATTGAAATGCCTCAGGCAGGGACGTCATGGGATCTGAGAGCAGTTTGTGTTCAGCCAGAGGCTGGAGGATCTTCTGGCCTCCTCCTCCCTGACACGGCCTCTTCTCCAGCGTTCTGCTCCTAAACCCACCTGGCTGTTGACAGAGCTGCTAGGCCTTCCATCTTCTCCGTCACTCCTTTAAAACTAACAAATGTCTCTTTGAAGGAAAAACTGACATGGAGACTTTGGCTCATTTGTCTTGGTTGCGCTTTTTTTTTTTTTTTCTCCTGGACCCCACTCATTCTCATATTGAGCCAATTTCTGTTTTTACATTTTATGATTTTTTTTCTAGTTTTTCTCAGCAGATATATTGGTTCAAAACAACCCAAATTAATGGACAGAAAATTGGAATTTCAGTAGCTTTTGCTAATTCACAAACCTTGAACTCTTAGTTTTTATAGAGAGTATGTTGTGATTCATCTAGCTGTTGTCAAAGTTTATTTTATCTTTCCCAAGTTGACATTTTATTCCCGGCCAATTTCCTCAGCTTTGCATTATGATAAACCCTCCTACATGACTGACAAACAAGGCCTCTGAATTAAGTGTTGTGTTTTTTAAATACTTTTTTGGTTGTCAATGGGCCTTTAATTTTATTTATCTATATGTGGTGCTGAGAATCGAACCCAGTGCCTCACACATGCCAGGCAAGTGATCTACCATGGTGCCACCACCCCAGCCCCTCTGAATTCTAAAGCCATGTTTCCCACCATGGATTTTGATTTAACTAAGGTTGCACTATAACCTAAGGTTGTTTGGGTCCTCATTCTCTATCCTTGTTTTGCAATGTTTGGGATTTTCCTTTACAGCTTGATCAAAACCATTAGAGTAAATGTCCACAGACCAGTTACAAATCACACCCTACCCTCGAACACAGAGACTGCACTCTTGAGCTCTTCGTTTTCATTAGTGTCATAGTAGCTTACTGAAATTCCACAAGCACTGATGGAGTTCTTCCTACAAGTTATGCTTTACCCTCTATCCACATAGGACCACAGCCCCATAAGGGAGACACATCAGGTGAACAGCTGCAGGTAATAGAGGCCACGACATAACAGATGATGGGATTCTACGTAGGGTGGAGGCTGTTAAGAGAGGAGCCAGAAAACTTGCCAAGACAATGCTCACCAAGCGGGATTTTTATCACCAAGTATCATTAATTCATTCTCATGAATTAATTCATCCCACTTGTTTGAACAAAGCACAAATAAATCCAGATTGTCCCATCCTCACCTTCCTGGGAAATAATGTTTCCGGTGCTTTCATTCCTGCTAAAGTCTACAAATGACAACGAATATGACTCAGACCAAAGAGTAAGCTAAACCATCTCATCCCCTCAGCTGGGCTGTTCAGAGAGCAGCCCATGTGTCGTCATGAACACTAATGATCTTTTACATCTGAGATCCTCCCTGGACTCGATGGGTGTGATGCTATACTTTCTAATTTCACACAGTTCCAATGTTCTGCCTTGGAAGAAGACCCTAAAAATTTAAACACTAGTACATTACTAATTTAAAATTTAAAATTTTTAGAGTAGAATGTGTACCTTAAAATTCAGGATGGGAAAAAGGCTAAGAAATATAGAGAGAAATTGCCAAGATACATTCATATAGCAGCATGTCAGAGGTAGGTTAGTAATTTAAAGATTTAAAGCACTTGTTGACTCAAATTTGCTTTAATCCAATTTCTGAAGCACTTTGTGAGTCAGAAATTGTGCTAGGAGCTCAGACATGTCTGTTTTACTGACCATTCATAAATACTCATTGGTTATATCCCCTTCCCAAGGCTGAGAAATGACCCAGGAGTTTTATCATTTATTTCTGCTGAAACTTATTCTGATAGATTCTGTAAATCTACCCGGATTCTGGCAGAAAAAGATCATATTGCAGTTGGGAAGAAAGACATGGATCTCTCCCATGGCTGATCATGGTGGGTGCTTTTCCTCTCTAAAGGGTCAATATAAGAAGAAAGTACCAGAAGCCAGAAAAAAAAATGGGTGTGGTGTGGAAGGACCACTTGATAGTCATTGACTTACCAAGACTCTAACCCACTGGTGCCTCAGGGAAGGAATAAATACTAAGACCTCCATTTCTTCTCAAGTTTTGCTCAATTCTTTCACATTGAACAGACTCAACTGGAAGCCCAAGAACACATGAAAAGGAAGAAAAGAATAAGGGAGGGTCTCTAGGACACTGATAGCTATCAAGCTCACATTCTCATTTCCATAGTCGTCTGAGGGTGAGAGTATAGCTCTGTGGTCCTGCAGCTTTCACCTAACTGGGCAATAGTTTTCTCTTGTAAAACGGAATTAAAAAGTGCACTTACTTCATGAGTGTAAGTATAAGAATAGTGTCTGGCATGTACTTTTTTCTCAATAGATGTTTTGTATTATTTAGATGCTAAATTTTCAGTTTTTATCTGTGTGTGTTAGTTTTTTATTACTGTAACAAAATACCTGAGGTAGCCAATTTATAAAGAGGAAATGTGAAATGTTAGCTTTGGAGGTTTCATTTCATCATCAACTGCCCACATTGTTTGAGGGCCCATGATAAGATGAGCACATCATGATAAGAAGCAAGTGATGGAGTGAAAGCCATTCACCGCCTGGCAAAAAAGTAAAAGAGAGGAAGAGGAAGGGACCAGAGTCCTGTTATCCCCATTAAAGACATGCTACCAATAACCTAAAAGCTCCCAGGAGGCTCTAACTCTTATAGGTTCCACCACCTCCTGATAGTCCCACAGGCTGGGGACCCAGCCTTCAACACCTGAGCCTTTGGGGTGCACTTGCCTGCCACACTGGTTTTGCGCTTCTGACTAGGATTTATAAAGCCTGGGGAAGCATCTATTGAGTGAGGGCGCTCTGCCTGAGCTGCTGTGCAGGTTTTTGGATCCTGGCTTCATATGTATGAATCAGAAAAACACAAGTCATATTTTGAGCACAGCGTGTTAAAAGATAATAAAAGAAGCAAACCTGAACCCACATATTCTCTTGAATATGGGAAATATTTGTCTCCCTGACTCAGTCTTTGAGACAATAAAAACTATTATGCATTACTCAAGGCTCTTATCAATCCTAATTTCATTTTCTGCTTCTACATGAAGTTTGAAGGTGTTGGCAATCTCAGAAAAGCAATAAAAAGAAACAACTGTCACCAGTCTAGAGCTCACAAGTTTTAGTTTTTGAAGTGGTGTTTTGGTTTCTGGGTTTTTTTGAGTTTTTTTTCCTGCAGATTACCTCCAGGTGTACCTTCAACATTCTAGCAACTTCCATCAGCTCCAGAACTCAGAGAAATTTAACTCAAGACAAGTAAGAAATTCCACAGATGAGCCCCAAGCCCAGAAGCTGCCTCAAGGTTTGACTGGGAAACCAGAAGCGTTACGATACTGAAATGCAGTTCCTATTTCTTCAGGAACTTGACTCTATCCTTCACATTGACACAGATGATTTTTCTAGATGTGCCAGCATCTTTTTTTGGTGTCTAGTGTGTAATAGTTGCTTGTTCCATTGGCTAATGAAGCAGATAACAATTAAAATATAGAGACTCTGACAAGTGTCCTCCAGGAATGGAATCCTAAGCCACCAGTGCATTGATTTCTCATCAACTCATTTGCTTCTCTCAACAGAAAGCCCTTGGGTGAGGATGGAGCTGAATAGTAAGCATCTTTACTTATTTCATTTTATTTTCTTTATTTTTTCGTGGTACTGAGGATGGGACCCAGGACCCTTGCCTGCTACGCAAGTGCTCTACCCCTGAGCTTCATCTCCAGCCTGCCTCTTTTTTTGTAAGATTCCCCCAAGTGAATCTTCTGTGTTTTTGTATTAGGGGGAAAAAAAGAAGAAAGAAAGAAATTGAGCACCTCACTGTGATTCAGATACTGTGACTTTCAGGGTAGCTGGCTAAAAAACCAATGAAAACACGAATAATACTTAAAATGGAAACCGAAAAGGTTCTTTCCCAAATGTGTGGAATAACATAGTCACTTCAAAGACGGCTAATTTGAAAGATGTATGAAGTTCATAATTGTGATAAAAGGAGACTTTGAAAATTGAAATTCCATAATGACTCAGTGAGTTTGATCGTCAATTATATATCTGGCTTTTTCCTAGCCTGCAACCTGTAAGAAAGAGCAAAAGCAATGTTGTCCCCCACTCCTGTAGCATGTGTCCCTGTGGGACACACAAAGAGTCTAGATTCTGAAAAGCATGAATGCTGTCAATCAGACAAAGCCAGGAAAGGAGCCAACATGAACAGGAATCACCAGGTCAAGCTGATGATCAGAAGGAAGTGGGCCAAGAATCCAGAATGGATCTGACTCAGGGAGTAGAACCTGAAGCAGGAATCTGAGCCCAGCATAAACAAAGCCATATGTGGACCCAAGAATGTCCCACTGTAGATGGTCAAGAGGGCCTGTACCTGAAGTGGAGGTCATTTTAAAGTAAATAAAACGAAGGTGATAAAATGTAACTTCATTTTTCCCTGGACGCTCATTGTTAGCATCCCTGAGGGCCAAGAAGCACAGACGCCCTCATGTTGATTCAACATATGCTCTACTGTATCACATGAATTATCCTAATTGATCTTCAAACACATATATCCAATGCTCAATCAATTTCAGCCATTATACTATGATCAAGTATTAGTATTTCTGGATATCCTTTTAACGTTACAAATTGGGCAAGAAGCATGCTGGTGTTTTTAGAAGAAGAAAATCGAAGAGCAGAAAGCAGTGAGCGCCCCGGGCACTAGCTCTGGATTTTGGCACAGGGCTCAGTCAATTTCTGTTGCAGCCATGAGGGAAACCTTCAGTAAACATCAGCTCGGCCAGCAAGATTTATTTATTTATTTATTTTTGCTCTGCAGTGTGATCTTGCTGAATCTCCTGTGGATGTCAAGCGTTGTGAAAGCCCATGGTCTTTCCAAAATAAAGCAGTTTTGACTAGGAGCTATTCAAATGTCTCTGCCACATGCTAAGTTATTCATGTGTTAGGGAACTAGGGCTTGCTGTTTTCAACACCAAAGGAAATGTGCATTTGCTCTTGTAAGGAAGAAAAGCAGGTTTAAGAGCATCTTCTTTCTTTGTTCTCTATTATACGGGGCTCATCTTCCTCAAATGATGGGTTCATTCTTTCCTTGATCTGAACATGGCTTTTGCTGCTCTGAATAGGAGTGAAAAAAAAATATTAGTATGATTCATTCAAAAACAAATTGCCTTCAAATTATCAAATCTTTATTATTGTCAAATTTAAAAGATGTAAAAGTTGAACTAAATCACAAAATCAATAAATTCTAGACATTACCCACCAAACATAACTTTTGCCATGCCAACATAACACCGTGCATTACCCTTCAACTGACAAATTTAAACAGGAGACAACTTCCTTTCTGAAGTTCTACCCTTTGTATAATAAGAGAAGCAGCAATGCCGTGATGTCACCGTCAGGTGACGCACCGTAGCAACCCTACTGGCAGCCACAGAAAGCTGCTTTCTTCACAGTGGCCTTATCGAATATTCTGGAAAATGTTGCCAAAATGTTCATCACCAGATGGCATTAAGCAACAGACTTCTCATGGTAATGAGTCACTCTGGGGGGGAAATGTTGACAAATATGGCAATTCTGTAGCAGTTGATTCACTTTCAGAATTTTATACCCCAAAAGTCAATAAATCCAATTGGAAGGTTTGGTAGGTAGACCTGCCTTGTGCATCTTGTTTTAAATAAGAAACTCAATGCCATAATTCTAAGCATCTCTCTAGCAGTCCCTGAATATGCTGTCTATCGTGACAGCAATCAGTAATACAATGGAATTTTACTCAGCAATAAGAGAATAGAATCATGGAATTTGCAGGTAAATGGGTGGTGTTGGAGAAAATAATGCTAAGTGAAGTAGCCAATCCCCCTAAAACAAATGCCGAAGGTTTTCTCTGATATAAGGAGGCTGGCTCATAGTGGGTAGGGAGGGGGCACATGGGAGGAATAGATGAATTCTAGATAGGGAAGAGGGGTGGGAGGGAAAAGGAGGAGGCAGGGGATTAGCAAGGATGGTGGAATGTGATGAACATTATCATCCAAAATATATGTATGAAGAATCAAATTGGTGTCAACATACTTTATATACAGAGATATAAAAAATTGTGCTGTATACATGCAATAAGAATTGTAATACATTCTGCTTTTATTTTTTAAAAAAATCAAAAAGAAAAAAATGCCAAGTTTTTGTTCTAGTCCAAGTTCTCTATCCTTTGTAATTTGATCTCATACTAATGGCTTTGGATGGTTTCAAGGTGTCTGAAGGTGTTTGGAGATGTTCCAACTGACCACCAGCCCCAGTAATGTACTGCCAATGTTCACTAATCTGGAATTTTCAGTTCAGAGCAAAATCATCAAATTGTTCTTTGGGGTTCAGATCAGAAACACAAAACCAACGTGTATCTCAGTCAGTATGTGTGTGGTAGGGAGACCAGTTGAGGTCTAATTATGGTGGAAGTAGGGAAACTCTGTCATACCACAAACACCAGGACTGCTTGGATAATTCACCAACAGATCTGTTCTGGAGACATCTCACTGGGCTAATGTAGCACTGGTGTGTATTGGACATGTGCCTTCTTAGCCTGAGAGCTTCAGCCCATTGCAATGCACCCAAAGTCAGAAACTGCCAACTGTTCTGAAGATTGGATCCATGGGGAATGCATTGTTAACAGCCAGCAATGACACTGAGCAGTGGTCACCTTGTGAAAGAAAACGCATTAGAACATGGGACTGGGGTGGCTTCTCTGCTCTCTCATAGTGGAGGGTGTCACGGCTGCCTCTGTCTCACTGAGAAATAGTACAACAGACTAAGTCAGAAGACACCTAAAGTTCATAGATTGGAATACTATTTCAATAAATTATTTTTTCCCCAATTGTGCTTCAATGAAAAAAAATTCTATTGTTTGTGCATGTTATATGATAAACTGATTCTAAAAATTTTATGTGGAAATGCAAAGGACCAGGAATATTAACTGTTTACCTAATAAAAACAATCTAGGAGGGCTAGTTCTAACATGTCAAAACTCATTTTATAATTATAACAAATTATAATAATTAAGGTTTCATAGTATTTGGGCAGAGGTAGTCAAATAAGTCAATCTTAGTAAACATCATAGAAACTGATGTCACATACAGTGGCACTTCCTGTTGATACAGTGGAGACACCACAGTCTCTTCAACACAACTCTGTGTCCATGGGGAAGAAATTGAATGATTCCTACCTTAAAGCATGCACAGACAAATTCCACATGGATTAACCGCATGAAGGAAAATGGTAAAACTGTGAAACTTTCAAATAAGATAGCTTCCTGACCTTAAGTTAGGTGCAGTTTTCTTAAATAAGACTGAAAAAGTGTTAGCATTCGATTTCTGTGTGATCATGTGTGTGAAACTTAAATATGCATGACCTGTTTAGTGGAAAATAAAAAAGTGACCTTCGGATATGACTACAATTCAATGACAATATGTATGTTAAACCAGGACCCATGAGTATTCAGAGTGATTGTAAAAGGAAAGTCCATGCTTTTAACTCAGAAGAGCAAAGATGTCAAATACCAAGAATTTAAGTTAGGAAAAAGAACTCATTTAAACAAAAATCATACCATAAGCTTTGTGCAGTGGTGCATGCATATAATTCCAGCAACTCAGGAAACTGAGGCAGGAGAATCTAAAGCTCAAAGCCAGACTCAGCAAATAAGCAAGGCCCTAAGAAACTTAGCAAACACCTGTCTCAAAAGTTAAAAAAAATAATAAAAATAAAATGGGCTGGAGATGTGGCTCAGTGATTAAGAGCCCCTGAGTTCAATCCCTGGTACCAAAAATAGAAAAAGAAAGAAAGAAAACAAAAGAAAAATGCTTACCATAAAGTAAATAAGAAAGAATCAGAAATAAATCACTGGATTAAAGAACAACCATGTAGGGGCTGGGGTTGTGGCTCAGCGGTAGAGCACTTGCCTTGTGCATGTGGGGCACTAAGTTCGATCTTCAGCACCACATAAAAATAAATAAAGGTGTGCCCATCTTAAAAAAAAAAAAAGAAAAAGAAAAAGAATACCAACCACCTAATAGAAAAAACTACCAAAAGCTAAAACTATTTCTTTGAAAATATAAACAAAGCCCCAGAAAGACTGGTCAATTAAGTAGACTTGAAGAAGCATACTTCTGAGTGAAAGGGGAAATCACAGGTATATCGTTTAAAAGAATGTTTTAAACAAGTAGATATAGCAAACCTAGATGAGATGGATAATATTCTGAGAGAATATGAAATGACAAAATTGTCTAGGGTAGGAATTTTCAAAAAAAAATTCATAGTCTAATAACAAAGAAATTGAATTTAATTAAGGACTTTCCAAGCTCTAGATCTCTGAAGCTCAGAGAGAAGTGTTCATTGTCTTTGAAGAAAAACAGGGAAAGCTTCCTATAGACAGTTGTTTCAAAAAAGAGGAAGGATAAGTTGCTCGAGAAATTCTGTGACACTAGTATAAACAGAGCTATTTTGTAAAACATGACCATCAGCCCATATTCTTTGATTCCTCCTGAGAGACTTAGACAAATTTGGAGTTGCAATCACAATCATGCATTTTCTTTAGTAATTTAATGGGCAATCTTTCAATAGGAAAAGAATACTGACGTGACATGGATATTTTTAAAATATAATTTGTCAAATTGGACATTAGAGAATAATTATAATATTGTTACCTTGGATACACTAATAATCATTGAGAAGCTTGAGGTAGGAAAATTGTTTTTGTCATATTTATAATTATTCTGTCATGCTATAACATGAATCCTGGAAATTTTTGTGGTCATCCTGTGATGTTCTAGTCTTTTAATCTAGAAGATTCATCACTGTCTCACACAGCTCAATCTATATGAGGTGTTCATTTGAAATCATTTACTTATTTAAAAGTAATTAAATATTGCTCATTCAATTTTGATGTGTCCCAGCACATGATGATAATTTTCTCTTTAAGATCTTCAGTAACTTAATCTTAAACATCACCATCATATATGCAAATTGGTTTAATTATGTAGCTAGAGCCTTAATATTCAGTGGATAGGGAAAAAGAGCTAAATTTCCAGTTCTGAAAGTTTGATCTGTGGACCCCAGAGGTTCCCTAGACCCTTTCAAGAAGTTAATGGGGTCCAGACTATTTTTACAATGACACCAATTGCCAATTGCTTTTCTTGCTGCATTGATATTTACATCAGTGGTGCAAGCATTAAGTGCTCCTTGCATTCACCACCCCCACGTGCTCCTAGGGAAACAAGTGGCCTTGATGCTTAAGAAAGCCCTTGATGAGCCAGGTGCTGTGATGTATACCTATAATCCCAGCAGCTCAGGAGGCTGAGGCAGGAGGATCTAAAGTTCAAAGCCAGCCTCAGCAATAGCAAAGCGCTAAGCAACTCAGTGAGACCCTGTCTCTAAAGAAAATACAAAATAAGGCTGAGGATGTGGCTCAGTGGTCTAGTGTCCCCGAGTTCAATCCCTGATATACAAAAGGAATGCTCTTGATTAAACAGGAAAATGGATTAATTTCATACATTGTTACCCAGAGGAACACATCTCTTCCATTTTGTGTGTGATGGGAGGCGGGGTGCCCACAGGCCTGGTCTGCCCTGTGTAGGTAAGAGAATAGCCTCAAGGAAATCACACATGCAATTCTTATTGGAGTTTGTGGCTGAATTAGTCACGTTCCTCATGGAACACCATTTGTGCTGGCTAGAGCTACCGACAGGCAAGCTATGGTTAAACAGACTTGGATTTTTCAGACATTTTCTTAAAAATGAACAAAGTGAACCTGTCAACTCAGGAAAAATAATTGACTTTTTTCTGTTGCCAATAGTGACGTTGGAGCTTTCAAATGAAAATTAGAATCTTGAAGTACAGCTGTGTCTGTGTGCACAGAGTTCTAGGACCTCCTGCAGATATCCAAATCTGTGGACTTTTAAGTCTCTTTTCTTTTATATAATGATGCAGTATTTACATATAATCTACGTACCTCCTCCCATACATTCTAAATCTTCTCCAGATTACTTATAAAACACTTAAATATAATGCAAATGCCACATAAACAGCTGTAATATTTAGGGAATAATGACAAGAAAGAAAAGTCTGGACACATTGAGTATGGACAACATTCTTTTCCAGTTTTTCCACTCAGGGCTTGGTCAACTCCACAGAGACCACTGATGCAGACAGACAGCTGTCTTCCAATCTGCCATTGCGAGTCTGACAACTTCCCCAAACTAAGACTTTACTGACGAGGTAAGGCCCACCAAAAAAAAAAAAAAGAAGAAGAACATCATGAGACTAATAAAGAAAACATCACGGGGAAATCCTCAAGAATGATCAAACTTTGATGAATTCAGCCTTTCTGGAATCTTCTGAGTCATTGGATTAGACTCACCTGGTAAATTTTACCAAGTGTGTTTCTCTATTTCCCAGGCAGTCTGTGTCAGCTGAAACACCATGTCCCTGCCCCAGCTCTCTGTTTTGTTGGGGCACATCCCCAGGATCCGATCTGAATGTTCTATCCTCTCTTATTTCATTACCACAGAAGGATAAAGTCACAGTGTCATGAAAATGCAGCTCAAACACTGAATAGGTATGATTCAGAAAGTCCTTGGTGGTCTTGAACCATATTAGAAGTGGAAATGTAAGAATCCAACACCTGTGATTTTAAAATAGCTCATAACAAAACACATGATAAGTGGAAATGTAAAAATCCAACACCTATAATTGAAAAAATCTCATAACAAAACACATACTACCAAAAAAAATCATCTCTTTTATCATTTTCACATAGAAATCAGATCCCTGAATTCCAGGAGTCTATTGGGACATTTTTACATTTTGTTTCTTTTGGCAGGGATTCAAGAAGATAGATCAATTAAATGTTAAGTCTTTTAAAAAACAAAGATGATCTTTTGAGAGGATGCTTAAATGGTTTTCTTTCTTCCCACATGAGTCCTGCTTCTTATCAGAAGTGAAAGAGTAGAAGCAGTAGCCAATCATCTCACATGCTGATTAGTTGGAATAGGAAGGCTGCTTAGCCTAAGGCCAAGGGGCCTGCCAAGCTGATTTGGGGACAGTCCCCAGGGGGAAATTTCCAGTCATCGTTAATCCAGAAAGCCCTCATCTCAGTGTTGAGCACAGCAACTCCACCTAAGTGAGAAACTTGGGGCCTGTTGCTGTCATTCCCATTCTTAATCCAAGGGGAGATTCAGGCAAGAGTTAGGAGACCTCAAGCATTTTGGGACCCTAGAGAAATGGAGCTGCCTTACACAGGGCGCTGAGATACTTAATAAGGATGACGATAGCAAATATTCAGTGAAGGATTATGAAGTACTGTAATTGTATACCCATGTGGGTTCACTTTCCACAGCTACCTGTGGTCAATTGCAGTCTGAAAATACTAAATGGAAACTTCCAGAAGCATATTATTCATAAGTTTGAAATAACTTTTACTACAATATATATTTTATGATTATTATATTTTATTATTATACTTTAGCATGAATTTCCTTGTTTAGTTTGTAAATTAAACTTTATCATAGGTGTGCATGTGTAAGAAGAAAACCATAGTGTAGAGATAGGTACTATCTGCAGTATATGTAGGTACTAATTTCAGGTATCCATGAGAGTCTTGGAATGCATTCCTGTAGAAAGGGAAACTATTATATACTAATATATATATTAGTATATATATAGTATATATTTCTCATTCCAATTTTACCATTATGTACTTTTACTATTATATATTTACTATTATATATTTATATATTTTTCTTTTTAAATACAATATAATATTAATATTATATATTTTTCTTTTTAACTATGATACAATCAAGCCACTGAGTCATTAAGTAATATTCTGAAGGTCTCAGAGCAGTCAGATAAAGCATCCAGGCATTGAATCATAACTTCAAATTATCTGCACATCTCTGAACTGATAATGATGTTTTAGAAATAAATAACTCAGCCAGGCATAGAGGCACATGCCTACAATCCCAGCAGCTTGGAGACAACATGATTATTGTGGAAGATTGAGAGTTCAAAGCCAGCCTCAGCAGAAGTGAGGCATTAAGCAACTCAGTGAGACCCTGTCTCTAAATAAAATACAAATTAGGGCTGGGGATGTGGCTCAGTGGTCGAGTGCCCCTGAGTTCAATCCCTGGTACCAAAAATAAATAAAAATAAATAAAAATAAAAGCATTTAAATATTTTTTTAAAAACTCACCTCCAGAGAATCAAAGTGGTTTTAGATTGACCAATGAAACGTTTTTTTCTTTCACTTCACAATTGCAGTAGTGGCTGAGACATGGCGCAGAACCTAAATAGTGCACATTTGTTTTGATTTTTATCATCAAGCGCAGAGTATTAATCATGCCTCAGTAGCTGGACCACAATAATCATGTTGTCTCCATGATGGAAAATCAGATTTTCTTTGTTTTGTTGCAGATTGTGCTTTAACAAAACAGATTACCCCCTTCTTTTATGTGCAGAAATCGTGTTTAATAAGGCAACTTCACACTGTTCCTATCTCCCTCCTAACTGGCAGGTCTGGAGATACAAAGGGGCCTGAAAGGCAATCCTTGGCCAGGTGCACATTCTTCCCCTTCAGAGATGATGAAGTCAAGCAGAGAAAATAAACTGAGTCACAGTGCTTCTTGCCCACACGGTCATCACCATGGCAACAAGGATTACCAGGTGGAGAATTCTATCATACATCATAATTGCTGTGTCCACTTTAAGCAGATTAGGAAGGAAAATGTCCACATTTTGTCCTGAATTAAAATACTCTTAAGTGACTAATATAGTATTGACATCATCACCATGAATATACCACACATGTGTTATCTACTGCTATAAAAAGTAGGTATTTAGACCTAAGAATACTGGATATTACAAATAATACCCCTCCTGACATGTTATTTTATGTGATTTATAATATATATAGTAGTACAGTTGATGAACTTGATTACACATGTTATAATTTCAAGAAAAAAGAAGTTTTTCCTGAGTGCTGGAGACATACAAAAATGATGCTTTTAAGGTTATAATGTCCTTCAAATAAGAAGAGAAACTGGTGCAATTTTTATACAGTTTGTCCTGGAGCAATACTATGGAAAAAATATTATTGAATCCACTGGAGAAGATACTAGATAAGGACCATGTATTTGGTTATTGTTTTCTAAATTTTGCTAAAAATGATAAACTCATAAATATCTAAGAAGCAGATGACGATCTATCTTAATCATCAATCACATAAACAAGCACAATAATTTTTGTTGGCCTCCAATTGAACATCAGAGATATTTTAAATTATTTTTTCAAGCTATAATGAAAACATGGGTCCTTCTACCTACCTATGTATCTGCTTAAGATTATAAAAGTGTAATAGATGTATGAACTTTAATTTTACAGTGTTTTCATGTCAAGCAGTTTGATATAAGTACTATATAGAGACGTATAAACATCTCTAGCTGATGAGATCCACATTTCCATTGCCCCCCACTCCCCGTGAGGCTGTGCAAAACCTGGATGTAGGGCATCAGTGTAATAACAAGCCAGTGTCAATTTCCTGGTACCGTTATCTTCTGTCTCCTTAAGGGGACTCTCACTTTCCTGCTTCAATATTAAAAGATATATAATTTCCATTTTTTTTGAAACCAGATCTATCTCAAAAATAATCCCTCTAAAAGTGGAAGGGGTTCAGGAATATAAGGAGAAAATCCTGTGATATCAATCTGAGTGTTTGAGAAGTGTGGCACTCCAAGGAGTCATTAAAAATTAACAGGAACCATCTTATCATGGAATTTTTTTTTTCTTTTTGTAGCAGGGCTTGAACCCAAGGATGCTTAACCACTAGGCACAGCTCCAGCCCTTTTAGTTTTTTATTTTGAGAGAGATCTTGCTGAGTTGCTTAGGGCCCAAGTTGCTGAGGCTGGCTTGAACTTGCCATTCTCTTGCCTCAGCCTCCCAAGCTACTGGGATTTCAGGCATGTGCCACCACACTCAGCTTACAGAATTATTTTAAGTTAAAAAAATGAGAGAGAGAGAGAGAGAGAGAGAGAGAGAGAGAGAGAGAGAGAGAGAGAGAGAGAGTCCAATGGAAAACATATACAAAAGACTTGAACAGATGTTTCACCAAGAATGAAATCTGGTACTGATTCCAGGAGGGGAGAATGTTCAAATGTCCACCAAACCAAGGGTGTTTTTATCATTTTCTTTTCTTCCAGTGTCACCTGAATGGGACTCCAAAGACAGACTGAAACCCTTACATGTGCACTTGATGTGGACAGATGAGCTGTAAGAGAAGCCCTCTTTCTGCTCTAGGAAGCAGGAGAAGGGACAACCGCTGGTCAAAGAACAGACACACCTCTCTTCTCATTTTTCCCTTCTCTGCAGCCAGTCCTCAGGCTGCACCATGGCCACAGCAGCAGCACTAATAGCCATGGCATGGTCCCAAAAATGAGGGAGGAGAAATTTGTTCCTATAACTAGAGAATTGCAATCCCAAGAGTGTGTGGCAAATCCTTCCTGTTCTTTCTTCTCATTCTGTCCTCTGAGTGCCTGCCCGGGGATGCAGAACGCCACAGCAATAGTGTGGGAAAATGAGGAAGCCTAACCAATGGTGACAACACAAGGAAAGAAGGCTTCAGGGACCGGAGAGAACCACAAGAATCACAGAGAGAAGGAAAGTCAAGAGAAGGCTCTCATCACACTGTGTGGACAACCGTTATAACCATGCTCCAAGATGGAAGAGCAAACACATTTGAAATGAATGTACAGCTAGAAAAATCACAGGAAGAAAAAAATAGAAAGTGTTAAAAAAAACAGACAGGGAAATTTTACAGATGAAAAATGCAATAGCAAAATAAAATATTCACTAAAAGATATCAAGAGCAGCAGAATGGACATGAGAGGAAACAATTGGGAATTATGAAGATAGAAATGATCCAATCTGTGCAAAAGAGATCAAAGGATGAAACAAGAGAAGGAGACAGAACCTTAAGGATTTATGGTGCATACCAAAAAGCTGAATTTTCAAGACAAAAAAGGCATTTCAGAATCAGAAAACAAACAATGCATATGGGGGGCAGGGAAATGCTTAAAGAAATATTACGTAAAGACTCCCCAAATTTGTAGGGAAAAAAAAGAAAGAAAAGGCAAGCGATGAATTCATGTAAGGCAGGGTTTTAATTAGAAAGATTATTGCAATAGGGAGAACACACCAGTCTAAGAAGTCTGTGATGTCTCAAAATCATATAGAAAAAGACGTAAAGGAGGGAGCAGGCAGAGTTAAGCAGAATCTGTGGAGATGACATTGGATGAGCAACAGAAAATAACCAGGGGGGCTGATGGGAATAGAGTCAACTGATTATCAGGAGAAGATGATGTTTGGGGGGGATTCCCCTTATTTCTGTGCTTGTTTGAGGGCAAGAAGTGCTCAAGGGCCTGATGGGAAATGGGAAGTCGAACTAATGTTTAGTAAAGACAAAACAGAGGATAAGGAGTAGCTACCTGTGAGCATTTGGTCAAAACCCAAACACTTAAAGAACTTTGGAGCTGAAAAAAAAATTTTTAAATTTCCATTTCAGACATTTCAGACATACTGAACACAAATAGGTGGGGATTATGGACAAAGAAAAATCTTGGATGCATCCAGCAAAAAAAGAAGAGCTGAATATATAACATTATGAAAAAGATAAAAACTATCCTTATAGAAAGTAGATCCAGGGTTCCCAGGAGTTATTTGTGAGAGGCAGATGTCACTATAAAGGGGTGATATGTAGAAATGTTTTCACAATATGAGACAATCTGTATCCTGGTTATGGTGGTGGTTATACAAATCCATACGCAGAATGCACAGAACCATACTCCAGGAAGTAAATTTTACTGTGTTGCCATTGAAAAAATACAATACAATAAAATAAAGAGTTAAACAAGAAGATATTCAGAAAATAGTCAAAGCCAAGTGTGTTGGCACATGCCTATAATCCAGTGGCTTGGGAGGCTGAGGTAGGAGGATCACAAGTTCAAAGTCAGCTTCAGCAACTTAGTGAGGCCTAAGCAACTTAGACCCTGTCTCTAAATAATTTTTTTAAAGGGCTGGGGATGTGGCTCAGTGGTTAAGCATCCTGAATTATTCAGTCCCTGATACACACACACACACACACACACACACACACACACCATATGCATATATAGATTCAAACTGATTGTTCATTAAAGAAGTACAAATAAAAAAGTACATAAAGAAGTACATAAAAGTACATAAAGAACTACAAATAAAATCCAAAATATGACAGCATTCTATACTGAGAGTATGAGTCAAATGGAAGAGACTAGTCATGCCACTTGTCAGGAAAGATGTTCAGAAACTGGAGTTGGTACAATGACTTTGGAAAACTGTCAACATCACCTAGAAAATCTGAAACTGCCCTTCCATTTCTAAAGATGTACTTAAAAAAATGTAGGACCAAAGCTCCAAAGAAAAATTCAAGAATATGTCAACCTGAATCATCCCTTGTAGTTCCAAATGGAAACAAAAGAAATATCCATCAGCACTAGAACAACAAATCCTTTGATGGGCTCGCCGTGGAGTGTGTGGTGGCAAGCAATGATCTTACAATGCTCACAGCACAGTATGTGGATCAATCTTGAGTGGAAGAAATCACACAGTCTCCACTTACATAAAGTCTGAAAACAAGCAAAGTAAGCTTTGGGGTCCCCAGTGCTTACCTGGGCCAGAAAGCTAAAACTGAAAGACAGTGACTGACATGAAAGTGGAAGGTAGTGGTGGTCTTTGAAAAAACAGGTTGTGTGTTCAAGAATATAAGAGGTATTCGTGACCCAGGTGAAAGTTACAAGGGCTTGCACGTTAATGAAATGTCCTTTATGGATTCCACATTTTCCTATATGTTTTCTTTAAAATGTGGTTTATAGACACAATGTAATATTATTCAGCCATAAAAATAATGAAATCTTGTCATTTGCAGCAATATGGATGGAACTGGAAGTCATTATACTTCAAAATATGTAGAAGAGTATAAAAATCCCCACCACATTGAAATGATTTGTGTTTGAGGGAATGGAAGTGCTTATTACCCTCATGGGATCATTACACAATGTATACCTATATTAAATCACGTATACTGTGCTCCATAAAGATGTGCCAATAGTACATCTACATAAAAATAATGAAATTAAAAAGAAAACAAAAAAATCATGACCATATTGTAATATGTAGAAAACAATAAATCCCAGAAATGAAAACCAAATACAAAATCTGGGCATTAGTTAATTAAGAATAGGTGCAAAGTACATATTAGACCACCAGATGAAACCAAATAACCTGTTAAGAAGGCAGATCCTTCTAAAATTCATTAATTGACTCCTAAAGGGGAGAAACAGGACATCATCATGACCTTATCCTCAGTCCTGCCATCATAAACTCAGGGTGGCATCCATCCATGGTTATAGGCATATCCCACAACCAATAGCAAATAGATGGACAGATGGCCAGTAGAAAGATATTTGAAAGATGAAGAGCTGATAGATAGTATCTTGGTGGATACCTGAGATGATGGACAGGTAGGTAGGTAGGTAGGTAGGTAGATAGACAGACAGATGCGTAGACAGATTGATTCTCAGATACATTGAGAGATGATTCAAGATTAGTGGATTAGGAAACAATGCTTATTTCCTGTAACTGAGATGACTTTACAGTGACTTAATAATATTCAACTCTAAATTATACTATGAAGAATGCTAACCAAATGTTAGAGATAATGTCGAACCTGGGGGCCTTATTAGACCCTCCATATGTCTGTGTGCCTCTGAGGAACTGCAGTATCAAGTTCCTAATTTGTCCTGAGAACTGACCTGTGCTCTCCCTGAGGGATGGGATCTAGCCGAGGTGCTCTTCTGAAGACCTGTGGGGTGTCTGATCTTCTCCCAGGTCTGAGACAGCAGCTGTAGGTTTACAAGCACATTAGCCAAAGAGGCTCAAATTATTTAAAAGAGTAGTTTATTTAAAATTCTCTCCCCAAAGCAGCTATATTAATCAATTTTCAATTTTCCTGAAAATGGTTGTCAGAATAGAAGAGGAATTCCACTTGAAATGCACGTCTACTTTAGGAGTGGTATCGCCTCCTGGGAAAAGGACCAATCACAAAGCTGCTATTGCAGAAGAAAATAAAAACCTAAGAAAAAAGGCGTTGACCAGTGAGGAAGGTGAAGCCAGGTAGCAAAATTGCTGGGCCCCAGTCCCAAGGCCTGCTCAGCCTGTGTCACCAATCTCCCATGCCTTGTCTTGGGCTGCATTAGGTGCCCTAAGTGGTTTGTCACCCTACTTGTGAGCACAATTGCCTGGTCCTCCCTTTCTGTGCCTGGTGGAGAAACTTGATCTCATCCTGGTGAGTGCAGAGCTGGGGGCTAGGTTTGAGGATGCTTCCCCATGATTGGAAGAGGCCAAGTCACAAGTGCTCACTATAATAATAATAATGACAATGATAATAATGGTGATGATGATGCATGGTGGGTTTTCATCCTATTAAATCTCAAAAGGTTTGGATTGTAAAAGTGAGTCTTATAAATGAATTGCCAGTCTCTGATATTCTGAATATTATCTGCTTTTGCATCAGATTCACGTTTAGAAAAAACAATTTCTATGACTCCTTTGGCATAGTTGTTTCCTTTGACTGTTACCATCACATACAAAATTGGTGGCTTTCAACAACTGCCCTTTCTCCTGCAGATCTGTAACCGGCAACTCCAAAATCTATTTCACTGTATAAAAATTAAGGTGCCGTCAAGATTGGTTCCTTCTAGAGACTGTTTCCTTGCCCTTTCTTGCACCTGGAGGCCACCTGCATTCTCTGGCTTTTGACCTTCTCTTCGCATCCTCCCAAATTCTTGCTTCTCTCTTCTACTTCCATAGTCAAATTTCCCTTTGCCGTTCTCTTATGCGGATGCTTGTGATCACACGTGGTCCCATCTGAAAGAAGAGTGGCACAGGACTGATCAAACACACACCTGGGACAAGAAGTGGGTTTATTATCAAAAGCCTGACAAGGCTGCTCTGCACAGAGAGGGGGACAGCAGCAGCCACTCCCCTTTGAATGTCATCTTTTATAGGCTAGAATCAGGGCCCTGTGTTAGGGGCGGGTTTAGTCTTGACTGACATAGTAAGCATTCTCTGATCTTAGATGTAGAAGGCAAGTTTGTTTCTTGAGAACAGAGACGGGCAGTTTTCCTGTTTCTCAGAGGGGGAACAGAGAAACTGGCATGTACCTTTACCTTCTCAAGGAGAGAACAGGGAAACAAGCATGTTCCCATCTCAGGGGCCGGTAAGCTGTCTCCTCTCTCTCAGTGAGGGAACAGGGGGAGACTGACATGTCTCCAGGTTGGGAGGTTTTATCTCAGGCTAGTTTCTTTTTCTTGGGAATAAGAACAGTATTCATGAAGTGGGGGGTGGGGGAAAGGACGATGGCTGCAATTATGCCAACACCATCAGGATGAATCAGGATAATCTCTCCAGCACTAGATCAGAATCCATAATGTACTCACATCTGCAAAAATCCCTTTGACTGTATATGTAACATTCACAGGTTCCAGTCATTAGGACCTGCATATCTTCAGGAGTCACTCTTGTCTTCCAGACTTGTTGTTTTAGTCCAATTGCCTGTCACTGTGACCAGAAGACCTGAGAAAAACAACATATAGGAGGAAAAGTTTATTTTAGCTCAGTCCATGATTGGCTGACTCCATAGCTCTGGACCCAAGGTGAGGCAGAATATCATGGCAGAAGACTGTGGCAGAGGAAGGCAGCTCAGGACATGGTGGCCAGGAAGGAGAAAGAGATTGCCTCTCTGCAGGGACAAAATACACCTCCCAAAGGCACGCCCCAGTGACCTATCTCCTCCGGTCACACTCTACCTGGCTACAGTTATGCCTTAGTGAATCTATATCAGTGGATGAATTTGATATTTAGGTCAAGGCTACTGAGACCTAATCATCTCACCTCTGAACATTCTTGCATTATTTCCCACATGTGCTTTTTGGGGATACCTGATAACTCAACCCATAACACTTGGTTTCATAACCTGGAGAGAGTATTCCTGGCCTGGTCCCCCATGTTCATGCCTCCTCTCCACCTGATCATGAGGTTGACCAGATGATCCTGACAATGAAACTATAAATACTTAAAAACATATAGCTACAGGGCTGGGGATGTGGCTCAAGCGGTAGCGCGCTCGCCTGGCATGCGTGCGACCCGGGTTCGATCCTCAGCACCACATACCAACAAAGATGTTGTGTCTGCCGAGAACTAAAAAATAAATATTAAAAATTCTCTCTCTCTCTCTCCTCTCTCACTCTCTCTTTAAAAAAAAAAAACATATAGCTACACATATGCATATTTACATACATGCTAACTACATGCTGAATTTACAAGTTTATGTAAATTGGGAAGAATTTTCTTTATTTTTTTCACAAATGTGGTTCTTAATTTTTAATTTGAGAACCCAAAAGGACTTCCTTCCTATTCCAAGACCTTCTTCCTCCAAATTTAGCCAAGTAAGTACTTGCTGGCAAGTGTCAGACACTGCTATGCAGAGCCAAGAAATGTTTTCTGTGATGTGTTTGGAAATCATTATTTTCACACAGCACCTTGGTGACAGCTGAGCGCATCAGAGCGGGTAATGTGGCGTTTGGGGTTTGCATCTGTTTTTTCCACAGGTTGCTGATCAGTCCCTCTAACTGGGTGGAATTTGGGGTTGAATGCTGTTGTCTATATTTTGAAGAAATAAAATCAGCACAGCTTGCTAGAGCCCTTTTCTCTGATGTTCTCTAAGGAGGGAGGGGACAGTTTCATTCAACCTTGCTCAGGTCAAACCATAGAACTCGCACATCCCTCTCCGAAGTGATGGAAGGGTGCTTGAGGGCCCTGTTTCCTCAATCGCAGTCTTAGGCTCCAAGCTTTCCTTCCCTGGAGTGAAGCTCCTGCCTAGCCATGGCATGAGTTGCTTTCTGACATAGGTGGCAACAAATGACCCCAGCTGTTATTCAAATGGGAGGGGTGTCCCCTTCTTCCTAGTAACTAACCCACTTCCTCCAGAGTTGGGGTCCTTGTCTCCCAGACTTGGAAATGATATCCCCCCAAATCCAGAATGCATACAGATTCCAAAGCCTGCTGGTTACCTTTACCAGCTTTCCCCTTCCTGAGACTCTCCCCAAACACTTGCTTTGTCTCTGAAGACATGTCTAATTCTAGGTTATGGAAGTTTCCGAACTGACTTCTCTTTCTCTTGCCCGAGCTCCACACAGTAGGTTATCCACCACGATTCTTTTCCCTTCAACCCTGGATTTTCTGTTTCTGTTGACTGAAATCCATGCTCTGCTTTGGGCACTGAGGCATCTGACCCATAGAGGAGGTGACGGTGTGTGGAGGCAAGATAAGGAGTCCTGAGCAAAGGAAAGTGAGGTGGAAGGAAGCAGGCTTGGATCTTGCAGGTGTGTGTGCAGGGTGCAGGTCAGGGCTCTGAACCTTTGTTTTCATGTTATCTACTCGTAATGAGGATCTGATGGATGCTAATGGAGAATGGTCCTCTCTTCTGGTCGGCAAGGACATTCACCTTTCATATTTCCTTTATCAGTGTTTACCTGTGTCGGACACCAGCAATGATTCCTGTCCCTCTGTGCCTTAATTCCCCAAGTGGCCAGGACACTCCGCTATTCCTCTCCCTTCATCACGGAAGTAGGTATTGATAGAAACATTTGTCATCATCTTGTGTGAACTGCCCCACAAATGAGCCCCAGCTAAGTAAACGAGAGTATGGAGGGACTTCTCGACCTTCATCAGGACCAGTGAGCTCGGTGAGGCTGGAACTCGGGGCCTCTGGTTCAGTGGGGCACCAAGTCGCCATGGCCAAGGGTGACAATGGTCCTGTTTTCCCGAGCCTTCACGCAGCTTGTGCTAGGCCAGGGAACCGGGTGAGAATAAGGGATGTGAGACCAAGAGGAATCCGGGGATCTGCTTCAGGACAGCCCTGAAGCCACTGTTTGCCAGAGATTCAGCAGAGCCTTATGCAGAATCCCAGGTAGTTCTCTATTAACCCAAACAGGCTCTTAAAGTCTTTCTGTTTGTGAAGCCGACTGGGGAGAGTTTTAGTACCTTAATCACTGACACTGTTTTTTGGGGTTTTTGTTTTTTCAAGAAGAGAGTATTGCAAGCCAAGGTAAAGATGAGCCGTGGAAACTGTCAACATGAGAAAGGAGCAGTATAAGAGAGTATTTAAATCACCCTGATAAATTCAATAGCAGAGATTTAAATGGTAACTAGGAAACCAATGAAAATGAGAGAGTTTATACTTTGGGATAAAATTCTGTTTGAAAGCAAATAGATTCTTGCTTTGTATGAGACCTAAACCATAGCTAAAAGATTTAAATGTTAAACTAAAGTTATCAAATGAGCTGGGTGCGGTGGTGCACGCCTGGAATCTCCTGGAATCTCAGAGGCTCGGGAGGCTGAGGCAGGAGGATTGCAAGTTCAAAGCCAGCTTCAGCAACTTAGCAAGATGCTAAGAAACTCAGTGAGACCCTGTCTCTAAATAAAATACAAAATAGGGCTGGGGATGTGGCTCAGTGGTCGAGTGCCCCTGCGTACAATCCCTGGTACCCCCCTCACCTCCAAAAAAAGTTATCAAACAATCTATATTTTTAAAATCTTGGGGACATGTAGCTTTCCTAAGCATAAATCCATTAAGGTAACAACAACAGAGTTGAAGAAGTGAAATACACACACACACACACACACAGTGTGAGTCAGTTTCCATCATTATAACAAAATACCTGGGATGATTAAGATACAAAGAGGAAAGTTTACATTTGGCTCATGGTTTTAGAGAATTAGAGGCTCCTCATGGGTGTGCCAGATACTAATGGCAGTGTGTGCTTGTTAGTCAGCTTTCTGTTACTGTAACAAAATACCTGAAGGGGGAAAAACAACTTAAAAGGAAGAAAGTTTTGGTTTGGCTCACAGTTTTAGAGGTTTCAGTTCATGATCAGTTTGCCTCTTTGAGGCCTGAGGTTAGGCAGAATGTCATGGTAGGAGTGTGTGATGGAAAAAAACTTATCATCTTATGTGACCAGGAGACCAAAGGTGGGGTAAAGGGGTCACGGTCTCAATATCACATTTAAGGACACACTCCCAGTAACCTAACTTCTTCCATTATGCTCCACCTCCTAATGCTACCACCATCTCCTGATAACACCTCCCTGTGGACCAAGCCACGGGCCTAGGGGAGCAGCTAAGATCCAAACTATAGAACTTACACCACAACATAAAACTCAGAAATAGTCCAAAGACAAAGAATCTGGGTAACAAATTAACAAGTGTTAGTATTCCCACCATGCAAACAGTGTATTGTAAATCAAGAAGTTAGAAAGTCATCAACTAAAGGAAGAAATGGACAGCAGCAAAAAAACAAAATATTCAAACAAACAAAAAAAAACCTAGTAGTTAATTATAACATTGGAAAACTACTCATGGCCACTAGTTATCAAAAAAATGAAAATTTAAAGCACTCTATTCTGTCCATCAGGTTAGCAAAAATTCAAAAGTTCAAAAATAGGTAGACTTGGCATGGCCCTGTCCACTCTGTTTTGCTTGTAAAAGAATAGGTAGGACCCACTGGATAGTAATTGCTCATGGCTCAATACCCACGCACACTTTAAGCAACTTTATACCTAGAAATTCTCTCGCCCATGACCCATGCAGACCAGTCAAACTGGGTTTAAAAGAACTGGCTGCAGCGTTAAGCTAACAGCAAAAAATCATGTGACATGGACATAAGTTTTTCAAATGGAGGGTGGGACAGCCCTGTGACCTTAAGGGTCAGCTTCCACATTGGAAAGAGTGCTGGAAAGAGAACTTGAGCCTGGGTTTCCATTATTTTATAGTGGGGGGCATCAGAGGCAGGGATAAGGTTTCAAGGTTCAAGGGTGGAGTCTTTCTTGGTGATGTCTCGTGGTCAGCAGAGTGATCGACAGCTTGGCAAGTCGAAGTCATCTCAGGTGCTGTGTAGGATCTTAGGCAGAGCTAGAGGGGAGGTGAACCTGCATCTCACCATGACTCCCTCACAGGGAGCCTGCAGTGCCAGGCCTGTGCCCTCATTTGGCTACTGTGTTCAACAGTTCACACACACAGCCCATGGACGACTCGTGACAGTATTCATCCCATGGAAATATTTGCTCATTATTGCACAAACATAAGTGTATTCCTTTGTTTGTTTTGTTGCAGTGAACACATCTAAATATTTTTATAATGTTTTTATCCATTTATTAATTCATTCATCTGTGTTCCTGGGACTCTATGGTGAATACCCAGGGGTGTGATACCCAGTGTTTTTTTTTTTTTTTTTTTCTTACTGGGAATTGAACTCAGGGGCACATGACCACTGAGACACATCCACAGCCCTGTTTGTATTTTATTTAGACACAGTGTCTCACTGAGCTTCTTAGTGCCTTGCCATTGCTGAAGCTGGCTTTGAACTCACCATCCTCTTGCCTCACTCTCTCCACTTGCTAGGATTACAGGCATGTACCACTGCACATGGTTGATCCCCAGTCTTTTATAGACAAAAACAGAGCAGCCCAAAACCTGTTTTTGTGACCTTATTTGTTTCTGGTCTGGATGCAATTTACTGTCACTCAAATAGTAGGCCAACCAGGCTCAATTTTCGAACACATCTAAATATATGATCATGAGCAAAGAACTAAACAAAGGTAACAGAGTTCCTTCTCATTATCTGTAATAGTCATGAGTTTCCATGGGCACTGAGCAAATGGTGAGCCACTGTTCCCAAAGGGGAGCTTCAGGGTTAGGTTCCTGGGTGGTTCTAGTTATATCTTCATTAACCAATTAATACATAGCTTTGTTTTATTTATATTTCTTTTTAAAAATGCCTCATTTATTGGATACATATTGTTGATTTAGGAGCATAGAACTCTCAGCCAATCATACTCTAACTCAAACCTAAATAGTGCTGACCTAATGCATGGATGTTCGTGAGACTCGTTTTATAAAGGCTGTGTACTCTTGAGCACTAGATACCCTCCAGGGCTCCAAAGTCCTGCTTCTTCCTTACAGCCTCATATCTCCCACTTGTCAATCACCAAATCCTATGATTGCTTTTGGAACATCTCCTTTCCATGTACTGTACCAGTCCAGACCCTCACCCAGATCCAACTCTCGTCTTGCCTCTCCTCTTTGCCTAAGAAATAACCAGCTTCAAATCATACTCAGGACCTTGCTTAAAGCCCCCTTAATAGCTGAGGCTTTAGTGGTCAAGGTCTCTGTCAATGGATTTTCATCATCTCACACACATTCATAAAATTCAACACCTGTGGGTCCATGGCTGGCTTGGCACTTCCCATCTCTGAGGGATGGTTGTTGGTCATCTTTTTGTCGGTATAACAGAAGGCCTGAGGTCATCAACCCATAAAGAGAAAAGGTTTATTGGGGCTCACAGTGTTGGAGTTTCCAATCCATGACTGATTAACCTCTTGCGTTAGGCCTGTGATGAGCCAGCGCATCAGATCATGGCAGGAGCAGAACTGCTCACCTGCCTCATCACCAGCCACGAGCAAAAGAGAAAGAGGAGCAGATGCCCATCCCACAGTCCCTATAAAGTGCATGTCTCCAACAACCTAAGACAGCTCACCAGGCCCTTAAAAGTTCTACTACTTCCTGTGAATGCCACCATGAAGACCAGGCTTTGAACCCAGGGGCCTCTGGAGAACATTCCAGATCCCAACTCTAGTAGATGGGTTGTGCAGCCCCTCTTTCCAAGAGCACCTGCTGAGAGCCTGCTACATCCAGCTGCATCCCAGCTGCCCTATAAGAGAGCTGAGGTTCCAACCCTGAGAGCTGCAGCCCCTCCCACCCACCTCTGCTCTTGATTTTGTCTCTGTGCTCCAAGAAGCTGTGCTTGGCCTGAAAATCCCATCATCCGGCAGAGGAGCACCCCTTTCCTCCCTCTCCATGGTGTCTGCCATGGTTCAGGAAAAAGTGTGGAGATCTTGGATCTATTCTTTTCTACTTCTACTTCTTCTAAAATTAAGAAAATTAGCACTACTTTATTTACCACAAAAAAAAAAAAATCTAACTTTACTAACGTAAGAGAAATCAATTTGAGAAACATCCTTTCAGCCATATTAATTAAAAGGAGATATAAAAGCATGAAGACTCAGAAGATTTTGTCCAAGAAAAAAACCCTAATGTGAAATGGCTCAGCCTTTCTGTGGTTCTCGGCCATCTTTGCCCCCTGAAGTTCATTTATTGTTTTAGTCTATCATGGAAAGGACTTAATGTGCAACAGCAGGCCTTAAACTCAGTGTCTGGAGCCCAGGTTTCAAAGACACTTCACCATCAGCACAGAGAGGCACCTAACCAGAGCACAAACAGTGCTAAAGCCAACCGGTCCCTCCTGGATCAAGAGAAAGGACGGACTTGGCAACGTGTTCTCGCCCCCTCGGTTCATTGTCTGGTGAAGCTGACGTATGATAAAGATGGTTTGCCATCCTTGAACTGCAGGTGCTTCATGTTCTTTCCAAAAGAAGTGGAAATTCTTTGAGATTAATGAGGCTGCAAAGGAGAAGGAGCTCTGCTTATTGGAAGGTGGCAATGTGCCAGAGACAATTCTAGATTCTGAAAGGTTAATTAACTTTCCCAGGGTCGTGAGACTATTCATCATCAAAGATGAGACCATTTGCTCAGCTGATGTTGTAGCCAGAACTGTAGTAGGATTAGTGCAGTAAAGTTTTCCTAAAGCATCTCTCCATACCTTTTCCATGATTGCATTAAAGAGTAGATCATGTTTTCCAAATAAGCCTTGGCAGAAGGAGATATCTTATCACAGTAGGGATCATTGTGAATTTAATCTTCCTAAACCTTTTCAATAATGATGTCTATTCATTTTCCACCTACATGTAGATGTCTTCCCATTTTCACAGGATAAATTAAAAAGCTTCAGTTCTTTAAAATTACTCCAAGCAAATTTTCCAGCTTTTGCTTTATAACATCAATTATCTCTTCCAACTGCCTTGTCTTTGTATCACCCCAACCTTAATAAAAACACATTGATTTTTGCCTCTGACTCGTGACAGGGATTGAAAGCTAAGTTCCAATATAAATTTTTACACAGTTGGTTTCTACAGAGATCTCATTCGATTTTTTTTTGCCAACATTCAGAAATGCAAATAAGTTCATGCTCTGGAACAATAATTGCTGAAAAAATCCTCTAGGTGTAAGAAATAGAAAGTGTGGTGGTCCATTTTCAGAATATAATTTTAAGCCTTAATTGGAATGTAAGATCGAATTGAAGACATTTTAACTGTAGCCCTTCCCTTTGCCCACCCAAATTTTAATATAAGCCAGTTGCAAAGATTGTAACCCTGAGTTCTTCTAATTAGGGCAAGAGGGAGTGTGTGTGTGTGTGTGTGTGTGTGTGTTTGTGTGTGTATAGTCCTTATCAGACCTTTTGGTCACAGCAGCGAAATCCAGATACACACACACACACACACACACACACACACACTGTAAATATACTCTAACATAAATTCTAACATAAATGTGTGTGTGTATATACATAGTGTAATATATTGTATTATACACACACACATACTGTAACATAAATATGTGTGTGTGTGTTTGTGTGTATCAGCTTTTTCATGCTGTGATCAAAAGACCTCACAAGGACAATTAGAGGAGGAAAACTTTATTTGGGGGGCTCACAGTTCCAGAGGTTTCGTCCATAGATGGTCGACTGCATTGCTCTGGGCTCAAAGTGGGGCAGCTCATCCTGGCAGAAGTGTGTGGTGGAAGAAAGCAGATGGAGACATGGCACCCAGGCATCAAAGAGAGAGTTCTCCTCCCCATGACAAAGGCACCATCCCAAATACCCACCTCCTCCACACACCCTACCTGCCTTCAGTTACAGTTAATTTCATCAGGGAATTAATTCATGTTTGGGTCAAGGCTCTCACAACCCAATCATTTCACCTCTAACCTTCCTGCATTGTCTCTTCTCACCCAACTTTTGAAGGATATCTAATATCTAAACAATAAATAGATAGATGGATAATAGATGTTATGGATATATACACACACATACACATACACACACACACACACACACACACACACACACACACACATGTTTCCAGAAAACTAATGCCCATTAAATGCGTCTACCTGGCAATACAACTAGATGGAACAGCCATAAATTCTCATTATCCTGGTCATAATGCAATCTGAGTACCTATTTGGCTCTAACAAAGGGTTGTCATACTTTGGAGTGCCTATTCTATTCTTTAAATAATTTAGAGCCACTTCTATTAGTGAACATGAATCTGTTTTGTGTTATAGAGTTTTATTATGATAGTCACAGTTTCATTTCATTTAACTGGCAATCATTTCAGTATTTTGACAAGAGGAACGATAAAGAACTGGCAAGATAATGGGTAAGTTAGGCTGTTCCTCCCTGAGGCTCTCAGGGCTACAAGCTTCTTACTTTAAGGTCTTATCGAACTTTGTATTGTACAGTTAAAACTTCTGTCTCTTCCTGAATAACTCTGGATTTGGGGAGAGCACAGATCAACCTCAGAAGAGACAGATCTGGGCGGCAAAGATGAAGCCACAGGCTTCTCATCACTTGGATGGTTTCCAGGAAACACTAGAAGCTGTGAAATGGGAGATGTCAGGTTGCATCACAGGTGAGAGGTCCCAGCCGGGGAGTGTGGGCTTCCTGTCTTGGTGGAAGAGCAAGGCAGCGATGGCAGGGAAATCCAAAGGCCACATGGGGAAGGTGGCTGTGATGGGACATGGTGTCGTGTGTGACTCTGGGAGGATGCACACAGGTGGGGTGCCAGTCCCTCTGCAGGGTGCTGCCAGGAGGTGGGCAGCGGCAGGCCATGCTCAGGGAATTGAAAGCAAGAAGGGTGGCTGTCAGAGGTGGCCTGGAGCCCTGCACCTGCCCAGAGGAGACTGAATAGAGCTGGGAAAAGGGGCTCCTGGCTAGCAAAGCTCAGCTGTGGAACTCATAGATCCCTGGGCTGAAGGAACCTGTCACCCCCCACCTCTTCCAGTCATGGTATAGCTGTGCCAGATTCTCCAACAGCTCTGGTCTTCATTTGTATGGCACCAGGACCCCCACCTGGCTCCATATTGCCAAGCATGTCTTGTGATTGGAACCTCCACCAGACAGGAACAGACTGTAGTGACAGGGTGATAATATACTTAGCACAGGGAGCAGTTTTGTAAGATGAGCTCACTGGAATAGGGAAGAGAGATGTGGGGGATGGGAAGCCCCCACCAAGAGACCTAAACGTCGAGAACTCAGACTGACAGTAGGTCACAAAGATAGCTGCCTCTCATGTTTACTCCAGGACTCCTGCACTGACTAAGAGATGGATCAGCCTAACTGGTCACTGGTGGATGAACAGATGAGGAAAATGTGGTATACATACATAGCAGAATACAGTTCCACTGTAAAAATGAAGGAAATCTTCATCTGCAACTGCATGGCTGAACCCAGAGACATTATATTAAGTGAAATAATCCAGGCACATGTGACAGGATCTCACTTCCATGCAGAATCTAAAAATGATGATCTCATAAAAATAATAAACAGAATATTGCTCATCAGAGGTTGGGGAGAATGGGGGAAGAGAGGATGGGAGGGAGAGATTGACTAAAAGGTATGATGCTACCTTTAGACAGGAGCCATAAGGTCTGGTGTTCTACCACGTGTGGAGTGACTACAGCTAACAGCTATAACAGAGCATCTCAAATGTTCTCACCAAAAAAGAAATGATCAATGTTTGAGGCGGTGAGTATGCTGATTACTCTGATTTCATCATTACATAATGAATATTATATTAAAATATCATACTGAATCCCATAAACATGTACAATTATTATGTGTCAGTAATAAATTTTAAAAAGTAAAATAAGATCAACAAGTGCTTAGGGTAAAGTTGAACTCAGACTTTATTGCTATAGATGGGGAATGAGATGGAGGAAGGGCAGTTAGAAATATCACCCAGAAATTGGACGTGTAATACCAGCAGCTCGGGAAGCTGAGGCAGGAGGATTGTGAGTTCAAAGCCAGCCTCCCCAACTTAGTGAGGCCCTCAGAAACTCACTGAGAACCTGTCTGTAACTAAAAGGCAAAAAAGGGCTGCCAGTGTGGCTGAGTGGCTAAGTGCCCCTGAGTTCAATCCTCAGTATCAAATAAAAAAAAAAGAAAAGAGAAGAAATCCTACCCAGAGAAAGGATGGTTGGTCCATAGGACCAAACTCCAAGGATTCATCCTGTATATGTTTCTATTGACACTGTAACAATTTGCCACCAAAGAGGGCGAACACCTTCACATTTACTATCTTAGAGCACTGTGACTTACACACCTGACCAGGGCCTCCCCAGACTCAAAACAAAGTGTCAACAGGTGTGCCCTCTGGAGACTTTGGAGAGGATCCATTTCCTCTCCACTTATTGTGGCTAGAGACTGTTACATGCCTTGGGTCAGAGCCCCTTTCTAACTCTTCAAAGTCAGCATTGTGGCCTCTCCCTGAACTGAAGGCCAACCACAGGCTTCAGGAGACCACGATTATGTCACGTGATCAGTTTCATCTGAATATCAGGTTCATTTCTGGCCAGCCGGCTGCTGTGCCCCAGCTATTGATGGATCTACCATACACTCCGGGCAGAGTGCTGAGGAGTTTTATATACTGGTTTCCATTTTTTTGTGCAGCATGTTTTACACAGGTTTCATGAACGCTTAATGAGGTCATTTCAACCCGTGGAAGGAGGTAGAACAAGCATCAATGCCATCTCTGTTTCGCAGGCCAGAAACCAGAGGCTAACAGGAGGTGAGCGTCCTTCCAGGTTCCAATGCATAATAAGAGGGGAGGCAGGCCTCAGACTCACTTTGTAGTGTTGAATCCCACGCATTCCTGCTGTGGTTGGGCAAATAATGATCCCTAAGGGTGTCCACTAATCCCTGGATCCTTGGAATATGTTATTCTACGTGGTAAAACAGACTCTGCAGATGTGATCAGGGATTTTGAGATAGAGGGAAGGTCCTGGTGTTTGGGTTTGGATCTGAAGGGCCTCTCAGAGGCCCATGAGCTTAAGGCTTGGTTGCTGGCTTAGGGTGCTACTGGGAGAAGGGGGGCTTCATGGAAGGAAATCAGGTCACTGGGGGCAGGTCCTTGGTGGCGCTATTTGGATCCCTGTCTCACTCTTTGCTTCCTGGCTGTCACGTAGTAAAAATGTTTCCCCTGCCACATGCTTCCCACCATGATGCACTGTGCTTCCACGGGCCCAGAAGCATTAGCTACTAGGAACTGCAACCTCTGAACCCAGGAGTCAAATAATCTTTTCTCCTTGAAGTTAATTTTCTCAGGTAGATTGTCATAATATCAGAAACCAAATATACCTGGATTGCCCAGCTGGGCCCAGTGCAATCCAAAGGTGCTCACAAGAGAGAGGCAGGAGCGTCAGAGTCATTGGAAGGCATCTGTCAATAAAAGTAGAGATCACAGTGAAGTGGGCTCGTAAGCCAAGGTATGTGGGCAGCCTCTAGCAGAAAAGCAAGCATAAATTTCTACTCTATTTCCTAAATCCCTCACTTCTATAAAGGCTATGCACCTGGTACCAAACCAGATTGAGAACTGGGTACACATGTATACTCCTATTTCTTTAAAAATATTAACTGCTGAATTGTGATTCCCATCTCCTAATTCCAGAGTCACAGAACTTTCCCATTCTTAGCTTAGATTCCTGATCCATATTATTTATTGTCTGGAGGCTTAGGATGCCCTGGTATCCTTCACACTGCTTGTAAACAAATGATGCTTCAGGTTTATTACTTTTAGCTCAAACAAGTTCCCTTGGTGAGCACATGGACCTGGTATCTCCAGCTCCTATCGGCAGTTTCTCTAGCCATTGGTGAGGTCCCCTTGGAGTCTGCCACGTCTCTGTAACATTATTATTAATCAAAGCTTATTCTTCTTCAGAATGGATTTTCCGGGAGACTTATTCTCTGCCTAACAAATATCTCTATGAATTCGACAACAGGAGCACGTGACCAGCCACCTGCCATAGATGAGGATATTGGCAAACGGCACTGAGGCCACATCTAAAGAACCTAACTCTGAAGTGGGGGGCAGGTGGTCGTACTACAGTGAGGTGTGGTCAGTCCTGCCTTTGTAGCTCAAGAGGATGTTTGAGGGTTGAACTCCAGCACCTCCTGCCGTTGGCCATCATGCTTAACCCCCACTTGCCATCCCTCTTTCTGAAAGAGGGTCCCTTTCTCTATCAGGACTACTCCTCTCCCTGAGCCCCTGCTCCTCAGAATGCATTGTTGCTGTTCTATGCTACCAAGGATTTGGGATTCTCTA